>NW_010532483.1:0-17641 GCF_000687285.1 Phaethon lepturus | reverse complement strand
TCCCCTACAGCCTGTGAAGACGACCATGGTGGAGCAGATATGTGTACTTAAGCCAGTGGTGAACCCATGCTTGAGTAGGTTTATCCGTAAGGACTGCAGCCCAAGGGAAGGACTCAGAATCACAGAATCATTAAGGTTGGAAAGGACCTTCGAGATCATCAAGTCCAACCATGAACCCAACACCACCATGCCCACTAAACTATGTTCTGAAGCAGCACATCCACATGTTTTTTGAATACTTCCAGTGATGGTGACTCTGCCACCTCCCTCAGCAGACTGTTCCAATGGTTGACTACTCTCTCAGTGAAGAAATTTTTCCTAATACCCAATCTAAACCTCCCCTGGCGCAACTTGAGGCCATTTCCTCTCGTCCTATCGCTGGTTACTTGGGAGAAGAGACCAACACCCATGTCGTCACAACTCCCTTTCAGGTAGTTGTATAGAGCGATGAGGTCTCCCCTCAGCCTCCTCTTCTCCAGACTAAACAACCCCAGTTCCCTCGGCCGTTCCTCATAAGACTTGTGCTCCAGACCCCTCACCAGCTTCGTTGCCCTTCTCTGGACACACTCCAGCACCTCAGTGTCCTTCTTGTAGTGAGGGGCCCAAAACTGAACACAGGATTCAAGGTGCGGCCTCACCAGTGCCGAGTACAGGGGCACAATCACTTCCCTGCTCCTGCTGGCCACACTATTTCTGATACAGGCCAGGATGCTGTTGGCTTTCCTGGCCACCTGGGCACACTGCTGGCTCATATTCAACCGGCTGTCAACCAGCACCCCCAGGTCCTTACTGGGGTTAAGGACCAGGTAAGAACTCGTGTGGAGCAGGGAAAAAGTGTGAAAAGGAAGGAGTAGCAGAGAGGAGCTGTTATGGACCCCATTCCCCATCCCTTCTCTATCACTTCGGGTAGGGGAATAAAAGACTTAGAAATGAAGGAGTGAAGGTGAGCCTAGGAAAGGGCTAGGGGTGGCAGTAAGCTGTTGCATTAATTTTGATCTTTGTTTCTCATTGCCCAAATGTATTTTAATTGGCAATAAATTAAATTAATTTTTCCCATGTCACGTCTCTTTTGCCCATGATGATAATTGTTAAGTGATCTCTATGTCTTTACCTTGATCCATGGCTTGTATCATCTTGAAACTGTACCTTTCAAATCACTGGCAAGTATTCCAGTTATTGGACTACTGATACCCTGTCTTGCTCTGTGACAAGAATTGTAGTTTTGAAATAGGAAAGTTCTTCCAGTTAACAGTTTGATCAGGTTGTTTCCATCAGTTTAACTCATTCATTTCAAATAAGGCTTACACATTCATTAGTACCAGTCTTCACTCAAGTGATTTTCTGACCTTAAAAGCAAGATGTCTTGCTTTAATCCTTTACCTTTTAATAACTGTAATTGTCAAATTTTGGCAATTTCATCTTTCAGTGCCTTTCTTAAATGTTCTTAGGTGTAGCCATTTTTAGCAAATACCCTAATTAAATTAGCACTTTAAAAGTGTAGAGAGTGTTCTGCATGTGTCAGGAAATAAGTCTATTATTTTATTTCCTCCCAGATTACTTAAAAAATTACTTGTCAGAACTTTCAAATAAACAAATGTGGTATTATCTCAGCGGAACAACTGAGAGTAAATTGTGCCAGCAGTTTATGGCACACAAAAAAATCGTATTAAAATAACCAATTACAGGGTTTCCTTTTAGTCATTATAAATATAATAGTCAAACAAATATAATCACCAGAAAAATTCAAACTAAATGCAAGCTTCTGATGTTTTCCTTATAATCAGTTTCTTATTCTTCTTGAATATTAATTTCCTGTTTGAAATTCAGTGGTAGGTCAAACAGCTAAGAGTTATTTAATCTCATCAAGGTGAAACCATTTTAAATATTTAATTTATATAATGCCTGTGCTTCTGTAAAGCTATTGGGTTCAAAAATCAAAGGGTAGCTGAGTGAATCTGTATCTCCCCAGTGAGATAATAAATGTACTTTAACACTGACATTTCTTTGGGCAGTACCCTTAAGAGCTGTTCAGAGTGCTTAAAATGCTGACATCAGTTAATCCATTTGTTACATCACAAATTTAGGCATCTGTTAAATTTTTTGCTTGATTACCTTGTTTAAGGCTCATAGATCTAAGAACAGCGTCAGCTCTCATGTGTATGGTGTTACTTTATCTACATGGCGTTTTTCCACTTCATTGGTTAATCCATTTTGGTTATTATGTGGAAGTGCTACTAGCAACAGTGATTTCCAAAATTCTTATGAATTCATTTTCAAATAAAAATTGAGCTTTTTATGGTCCATATACATAATAGCTCCATTTAATAAGAAAAATGAATTTAAAGATAGCTGTCTTGCTTAGTGACAGATACAACAGTTTTCTCATGAGGCAATAGCTGCTGATCGTTTTTTTGAGAAGATGTCTCAGATATGACATGGGATATTTAAAATATGGCAATAAAAGGCTGTTCCTAGTAAGCAGCATGGTCACTTCATTTGGAACAGAGCTCTGCTGGAGTTGTTATTGAGCAAAAAGATGGAGAACCTAATGCCTTTTCTTGTCCTATCTTTATGAAGTAAATTCTTAAAACTAGGGACAACTATTTTGTTATATGTAATTTATTTCAATTAATATTGAAATGTTTCATACAACTGGGAAAAATATCAGCAGGGGAGACTGAAATACATATTTTTCCTTCCACCCTGACTGTAATAGCATCATTCTGTAACATGATCCAGAGTAACGGGAAACTGAGTGTCAAATTTTCTGGCAGTAGAATGCTAAAAGATGGGACATACAAATTGCTGAGATTCAGGAAAGATGTGTGTTTTCATTTGAATGTGAATTTGATTTTTCCTAGGAATTTACTTACATGGAAAAGAAATCTTAAAAGTATTAATTTCAAAAGATTACAAAGATTTGTTTTTCAAATAATTTGAACTGGTAATCATGCTGAAATTTTTACACTCACAACTTCCTAACTTGTCCTAAAAATGGCATTTTCTTCTTCTACTGTCTGACCTACCACTAGAAAAAAAAAATTGTTGTATATAGGTGAAAGGGACAGGTGCTTTTGCCTTTTCTTTTCCTTCTTTCTCGTCCTGCACTATTTCTCAAAAGGTGTTCAATATTTTCTTACTATATTAATTTAAGCGTGTGTTGCAGTATTATAAAAAAATGTAAGCAAGCACTGAGACTATTTTATAGATAAGCTCTCACATGACAGTGTTACTATTGCTCCCTTAAGTCCCAGCCTTTAAATATACTTCAATGCAGTTTCTTGAATCTGCATTGTGCTGTACATCTGACTGTCCATGATAGATTTTCGTTATAAGTGTAGGACTTTTACCTTTGGGATTTCTTCATCTTCTATAGCTGTCTGTGTCTGGTACTTAACCACAGTACCTTTGCATCTTTTACATACTTATCCTTGCATCTTCCTTAGTGAGATATGCAAATATTGTTATCTTTTAGAGATGGGGAACTTAAGCAGAGAGGGATAAAACAACTAGGTCATAAAATAACTTAAGAGTTACGATTTAAATGGTGCAATCTGTCACTTTCAGCTGTCTTTCTGATAGTAGAATACACAGCACTAAATTGTATTTAGACCATCAGTATAACATGTTGGGAAATTAGACAAATATAGAAACCATACAAAGAAATACGCATATACTAACAACCCGATGGAAGTGCTGAGGAGAGGGATGGGAATTCAGAGACAAAGAAGATTAGCTATTTTCTAAATGCATTGTTTTATTTATTTATTTAGTTAGTTAGTTAGTTATAAAATAGAAATTAAAAAAAAAATTTATTTGTTGCTGTGCCCATGGCATTAACTCAGAATTATGGCTGTCATCTGAGTCTGTGTAGACCCATTTTGGACTCTCCTTTTTACGTGAAGTATATCAGAAATTTATATACATACTTTGTCGTTGTTTAATCCTATCTGGCAACTGAGCACCACACAACCACTCGCTCACTGCCCCACAGTGGGGCAGGGGAGAGAATCAGAAAAGCAAAAGTGAGGAAACTCATGGTTTGAGATAAAGACAGTTTAATAGGTAAAGCAAAAGCTGCACACGCAAGCAAAGCAAAATGAGGAATTCATTCACCACTCCCCCTGGGCATGCAGGTGTTCAGCCATCTCCAGGGAAGCAGGGCTCCATCATGTGTAACAGTTACTTGGGAAGACAGATGCCATAACTCCCAACGTCACTCCTCCCCATCCTTCTTCTTTGATCCAGCTCTATGTACCAAGCATGACGTCATATGGTAGGGAATATCTCTATGGCCAGCCTGGGTCAGCTGTCCTGGCTGTGTCTCCTCCCAACTTCCTGTGCACCCCCAGCCTTCATGCTGGCAGGTCACCATTGAAAAACTGGACTGTTCTTGACTACTTAGCAACAACTGGAAACATCAGTACATTGTCAATATCTTTTCATCCCAAATCCAAACCATAGCCTCACACTAGCTTCTATGAAGAAAATTAACTCTATCCCAGCTGAAACCAGGACATTCTTTCCTCCTGAAGTTCCCATCCATTACTTTTGGCTATTTTGAAAGCTAGTGTTTAATTTTGAAGACTTTTTAATCTTCTATGACTATCTATCTGATGTATTCATTGGGTCAAAAATATCCTCAGAGACTTATTTAGGCCTCTGACTGTAGCTTATAAGGTGGCATCAGGTGGAAAGCAAATGCTTTTCAAGATAGCCATTGAGACTATGTGTTAGCCAGAGATGCCAAACTTTGAGATGCGTGTCTTCATTTTGGACAGCAAAGTCACCAAATACCTATGGACAGGCTCTTGACATCCACAGAAATTGGTGTTGGAACTTAGAAGTTTGCACTTCTTTTTGTGCTGTAGCTTAGAAGTTCGAGCAGTTCAGAAGTAGTAAAGAAGACATTTAAATGCAATTTAAATCCATTAAGGAACTCCTATCCATTACAATGTTAAGGCCTTTCCGTTCTTACTTTTGAGCATTTGTCAAGGACTTAGAAAAAAGGTTCTAAGATCAGCTCAGCTTCAGGAAACATAATTCTGTCATAGCTGGTTCATGCCAGGAAAAGATCCTAAACATTAAGCTAGATATTAGACAAGGACAGTGAATAATATAGTCATGGAGCTAGATAAAATTCAGTATCAGGGAGCATAATTTCATAGATCAGTAGAATGAGCAGATGATTAGGAAACCAGTAGACTCTAGAGCCAGGGACATCTTTTGCAGTGTTTAGTCCAATTAGTTGGTTAATTGAATAACATTTGGTAATGCAGTCAAGTTATTTAGTTACAGTGTCCTTCTATGATGGGGTTATGCAATTGGTTGATAAGGGAAGAGCGCCTGATGTCATCTGCCTGGAATTTTGCAAAGTATTTGACACTGTGCTTTTCTCTAAGTTGGAGACACATGGATTTGATGGATGGAGCACTCAGTGGATAAGGAAGGTCACACTCAAAAGCTGCAGTCAACAGCTCGATGTCCACGTGGAGGCCAGTGATGAGTGGTGTTTGCTATTGTGACTGGTACTGTCTGACATCTTTGTTGGGGACATGGACAGTGGCACTGTGTGCACCTTCAGCAAGTTTGCCGATGACAAGCTGTGTGGTGCAGTTGACACACTGGAGAGAAGGGATACCACGCAGAGGGACCTTGACAGGCTTGAGAAGTAGGTCCCTGCAAAATTCATGAAATTCAACAAGGCCAAGTGCAGGGTCCTGCACCTGGGTCGGGGCAACTGGCAGCATCAGTCCAGTCTGGAGAATGAAGGGATTGAGAGAAGCCCTGCTGATAAGAAATTGTGGTTATTGGTGAATGAAAAGTTGGACATGAGCCAAATGTATCCTGGGCTGCACATAAAGAAGCGTGGCCAGCAGGACAAGGGAAGTGATTCGGACCCTCTACTCCACTCTGGTGAGACCCCACCTGGAGTACTGCATCCAGCTCTGGGGCCCCCAACGTAAGAAGGACATGGACCTGTTGGAGTGAGTCCAGAGGAGGGTGACAAAAATGGTCAGAGGTCTGTAGCACATCTCCTGAGAAGACAGGCTGTGACAGTTGAGGTTATTCAGCCTGGAGAAGAGAAGGCTCTGGGGAGATCCTTATAGCAGCCTTCCAGTACTTCTAGGGGGCCTACAAGAAAGCTGGAGAGGGATGTTTTACAAGGGCATGTAGTGGCAGGGAAAGGGGTCATAGTTTTAAACTGAGAGAGGGTAAATTTAGATTAAATATGAGGAAGAAATTCTTCACTATGATGGTGGTGAGACAGTGGAACACGTTGCCTAGAGAAATTGTGGATACCTCATTCCTGGAAGTGTTCAAGGCCAGGTCGGATGGGGATTTGGGCAACCTGGTCCAGTGGAAGGTGTCCCTGCTCATGACAGGTGGATTGGAACTAGATGATCTTTAAGGTCCCTTCCAACCCAAACCATTCTATGATTCTGTGATAAGATTTACATGTTAATATTTCTTCTAAAAATTTTAATACCATTAGCTATCTGCTCTTTCATGGTGAATGTTAATTTTCTCGTATGAATATACTTTAGATCCACTGATAGCATCTATCACATAATAACAATTGCAAGCATACTAAAAACATGCTGATTGTGCTAACCTGAAGAAAACACTCTCTTTTGTAATAAATCTTTGACTTTATGAATAATAGAAGAAAGCTAACATTTATCAATGTTTGTTAATTTCACATATTTATGCTTTGTTGGTGAAAATGTTTGAGAAGGATAAACTTGGTACATAAATTATAGCTCTCCAAAGAATAATTAATTTCATTTTACTATAAAGGATTTTGAAACTGAATATTCTCAGACTTGACATTAAATAGTAAGTGGTTAAATATCAGTTGATGTCTTTCACTATTACCTAGACTTTATTTTGCAGCTAAAAAACAGGTAGAAATGATGTCAGATATTAATGCTTTATTGATCCATCTGATACAATAACTTTATCTGTCATTTATCCTCTTAATATCTCATCTTGGGCTATGCGATTGAAGGAGGTTGAACATAGTGCTGTCAGATAAACTCTAAAAGTCAGAATGGATGGATTTATGTTTCTTTCTTTACTACATTAATCCACTGTGGAAAAAATACAATATGTTGAGAAGTCCAAAGTTGTCTAACTAAACATTGATGTAAAGAAACATCATATCTAATCACCAGAAGACATTTACTCTAACAATAAAGCCTGAATTTTACTAAGGAGTGAATCATTGTTCTCAAGTTATAGGAGGAATATGGTGAGTCCACATATTATTTGGCTTGGCTGCAAGTATGAAAATGGAGAACATTCTTATTCAACGTGTGATGTAGATAGAGTTTCTATTCACTTTTGTGAATGTTGTCACTAACTAAATTACAAATTGGAGCTGAACTTGTAAATGTCTTTGCTCTGCAGAAGAAAGTGTATGAAGAGCAAATGAAAAGTCTCTGTCAGAGGAATATATGTTCAACGGCTGACGTTGAAGGCGTTATATGGAAGCACCATAGAACAAATGTGTTAAGCAAATCCCGCCATGGCAGAAGAAAGTGAGGACATTAACCCTTTTGCAATTCCACAATTTAGCTACAAGTAAAATTACTTCTTTTCCATCTTCAAAGCTCCTAAGCACCTTAGCCTCCAAATGCCATGCAGTTATCATGGTACTTACACTAGGATTTGGTTTTTGACATATACCAAGTGATTCTCAAAGGGACTCCAGGTAACCATTAGGTGTTATGTTTGTTATTTTCTGCATAGATTATCGTGACATTTTCACAGATCCATTATATGACCTTGATTAAAATTCAGGTAATGTTAGCCTGTTGCTTATGTTCAAGCCACAGAATAATACCTCTCTTTTGACATACCTTTAATAAATCAGACATTTTATTTATCTTTGCAAAATGGAGTGAGATTGCTGGTTTATTTATCCTTCATGCACGTCTGAGATGTAATTGGGAGAGTTGATGTTACTGACATATTATTAAGCTATTTCAGCTCTATATGTCATTTTGTAATAAATCAGAGGATAGCAATTTTAAGGTCTGTGCTGGCTACAAAATAACAGGAGTGCCGTAGAGCCTACAAAACATCTTGATGTTATTACTCAGTTCTCATTTTACAAGATTTAATTGAAACTACTATCAAATAATGATTCCAGACCATAAATAATTGTTAATAAAATTCTGGAGATCATATCTGCCCCTGCTGCTCTAACCCAGCTAAGGGAAAAGGGCCCAGCTCTTCGGCTTTTCTATCAGAAGACAGAGTGCCTATTAGAGTGAGCGAATAGAGAGATAGAGTGGATATATAGTGCTTCTGAAATGAGTGTTCTTGAAAACTGCTGGTTGGTTTCTTTGGAAACAGAGATCTCCTACTCTATGATAGGGATGACATTGGTATCAACATCTGAAGTTTTACACATATGTGTCAAGTCCTGACAGAACATTTCCCATGGGACTATGAACTATAAATCCAATTAGCAGGGTGAGGTAATGGGCACAAATGCTGTGCTGCAACAGTTCGAACTGCTTGTTAACATGCTCAATCACATATTCTTAGAACACACTAACTAAATTTGCCCTGCTCTGAGCAGGGGGGTGGGTGAGGTAACCTCAGGTGTCCTCTCCAAAGAAAGGGATTCTGTGATTTTGTGAGCCCGTGCCTGTCCCAGGCACTGCCTGGGTATGAGCTTTTGGGTAGAAAAATGAAGGCAGAGAGTTTATTTATATGGTTACAGGTTATACATATTTGTTCTGCTTGCCCTTGAGACCAGAAAAGAGATTATATTTTTTTTACATTTCCTGGCATGAGCATAGTGATAGAGAAAGCCCTTAACAGTAGGAAAGGCAAGGCATGTTCAGACTGTACAAAATATCTGCTGATACAAAGCTGCTGAAGTACAGAATTAACTTTTCTGTGGACTGAGGTTACTGATGAGCCATCAGATACATCTTGTGAATACTCTCTGGGAAAGAAATAGGCCTATAAGTAAAAATCCTTGATAACCTGTTTTTCTTACCATTACCATGCAGCCAATGCTATTCTTATGCTATTACTATTTAATATGATTTATTTGAGGTGAATTTTTAGACATAACAATAGATACCCATGTCAAGCATAGGTATACATATAATTACAGTTCTGCAAAAAAGGAATGCTCCAGTGCACATATTCACAAACATACTTCTTAAAGTCATTTCACAATCAGTCAAATAAAAGTATGTGTTCCATGAATAGATTGCTATATTTCTCGTGGACTGGATGAATTTTTTTTTTTATTCATGCTTCCATAAGGAACACTTTACCATCTTCTATGTGTTCATCAAGAAAATTCACGATTTTGTTGCTGTTGTGGTTCATGACCTCTTGTAGAGCTCTCTGTGTGAAAGCAGTCAAGACTCAGATGATGTACTACGAATACAGCAGCAAGACAGCTAAGTACTCTGAAATTTCTCTGGAATCCATAGACTATGCATAGTGGTGATGTTGCACATTTGGAAACTTTCAAAACCAATCTGGTTGCTGCATAATTTTACCTTTCCTGCAAAATAGTCTCCTATGAATGCCATTGAATTCTTGAAAAAAACCCACAACACTAACAATTAGGAAAATGAGTCAGATCTTAATGGTCCATCAATGTACATGTGATTAAGTGGGTTTTGTGTAAACAGTGTATGTGAGTCTAGAAAATAGTTCACTACCACCACAAAGGTCAGAAGGAACCTAGGAAATCTCATTTTTTCTTTTAGTATGTAAATTGCCTTTTAGTACCTAAATCACCTTAACCTAAGCTATGTTAAGGAAAATAAGTTTGACACTTCTGATCACATGCATTTTTGTGCACCAGAGATGAACGAGTGGTTATCAGAGAGAGTTCACAGCAGTGGAACGTCTTGTTTGTTCAATCTTTTACGGAATATATGAGCAAATACATCTGTAAACTGCAGGCTCAGCACACAGAAATGTATGCATATGACTATCCTCTCAATATTAACCTTACCTGAGCTCCTGTCACTCCAATGTTGGTTTTGTTTGTGTACCAGTCCTTTTATTAATTTAGGCTCAACCTAGGGACATGTAATGATCTCTGAATTTCTCTATGTGGGTGTAATGGTCTACCCAGATGGAGCAGCATTTCTCTCCTGTCTGACAGATTTGTTCCATAGCGCTGCAAAACAAACAAAACTGTAAGAGGTCCTTTCTCTGCATAATGGATTTTTTTCTATGCTATGCATTCAGAAGACTAAAGTTGATGACAACATTAGGTTATTGTAATAAAAATGACTATTTAATTTCAGTTGCTGGGAACCTTGAAAAGACATTTTTGGGGTGTTTTTAATTACCTTCATGCACTTATTTATCTGCAGGCTGTAGATGTCTTTTTCTCAACCATGTTGGTTTGACAATGTAAGATGAAATACACTTCTTGTAAAGTTTGATATGGTAGTTACAATAATAAAAGTGTAGAAACTTCTATAATAAAAGCTCTTGGTGTTTAGCGTAGCGGACACTCCCCTATGCTAAGTAGATACATCACATATGAACATCCATCTACACTGACATACATGTTTATCAGACCTTCTTACTATATGCTTGCATTGTGTGGCTGTCAGAAGTGGTAAAGGAATGGTAGCAAATTTATTACAGGAAAATAAAGCAAAATGAAAATTAAGCAGAAATACAGCTAATTAGATCAGTGCTTAGACAGGAACTGGTGTATTTGAGACCATTAAAAATCTGATATTCAGAATCTAAATTCAAAGCACTGTTTTTAATATGGTAGTTATTGAAGTATTTCATTCCTGTCAGCCCTCAGTTAAATAAAAAAATGAAAATTGCTTCTCATATCCTAACTTATCACTATAGTTATAAGCAGAAATGGGAGTTGAAAAGAATACACTTGTGTTCCTGGATCATGATACAGGATAAAGTTCAGATTTTCATACATTGTCTCATAGTAAGTTCTTCATTTTACTGGAAAAGGTGTCCAATTTCTGTAGATACCAAAATAATAATGAAGATAGTAAATCAATAAGCATCGTCTAAGTTGACAGCATCACTCATTTATTGATGATAATCTTCTTATAAATTTATAAGAAATGGAGTTTTCCCACTGAAACTAAAATTATAATTCAGAATCTGACCTGAAAAATGTTTCAGAGGGAGCATTTCCATATTTTCCAGGTTGATATATAGATATCAAAGAATTTCAACCACAGACAGACATCTTCATTATAACATTTTTCTTATGAGTTTTCCCTTTTTTTCTGACTGTTAGGTCTTGTTTATTACAGATTTTTGCACATTTGTTCCTCAAGACTTCTTACTAAAGTAAGTATAAATGTAAGGCAAGGCATGTTCAGACTGTACAAAATATCTGCTGATACAAAGCTGCTGAAGTACAGCATTTACTTTCCTGTAGCTTTCTGTGGACTTCTAAAGAAGTATAAATGAATTTTTATTTTACTTATTAGGAAACAACTATTTCATTCCTCCTTGGAGAATTCACAATGATTAAGTGGACAAAAAATTATGTGTTAATCAAAATAATCTTATTTACAAACCTCTTTGATTTTCATGGTATCATCTGACTGCCTAAAAAATGTAAACACCTATACAAATTTGGATCACCTTAGATTTAGATAGTATCCTCTTTTCATTGTTCTGGAACGATTCCATTAACATGAGTTGGAGTCATATAAATGGTCAATTAAATCAATTTATTCATGTCCTTATAAACTGTATATTACTATATAGTAAAAAGATGGGAAGATCATCTTAAGATACTTGCTTAATATCACTAAGTACATCAGGACAACTGGCAGCCAGAAATGCAATGGAAAAGCAGAATGAAAATTCTGCTAGTTTAGAAACTCCACAGTGAAGGTAGATGAAAATAGTCTGGTTATTTGGACGACTTTATCTCCAAACGGCAAGAACAAAGTGTGCAACAGCTGACCTTTGAGACTGACCTTTTTTTTCAGATGCTGCTGCATTGGCCACATTACCTTTAAAGAGAACAGACACAAACTATAAAAATACTGCAGAATAATATAGTAGATTGACCCTGCTGTAAAGTCACAGCCATTATGTAGTACCTGTGTCAGGAAAATTATTCCCACCAGGTTCCAAGAGAGTACTAAATGACAGTGCATTTAGCCACTGAATATAAGAAGCTTTACATCATCACCTCCATTGGTTGAAAAAGAGAGGAGCTGAGGATGCTTTTCTGCGGGTACTAGAGTAAGAAGATTAATTAATACAACTTTCCTGTAGCGAAATATTATTTTGTATACTGTAAAAAAACACTTTTCATAACCAGATAATATTTCTACACATATTTATTTTAAAAAAATATTTATTTTCAGACAAGTCATTCTTCCTTCAAAAAAAGTGTGTTTAATAAAATAAAACAGTATAAAAATATATTTTAAACATCTTACAGTTTTCCAAAACTCAAAATGACTGATGCAGTTACCATTTAATATATGGTATTCATCATACCACTTTAGAAAGTGAGGTTATTTAAAAAACTATGAATAAGCTAATCACTATGGGCTCTTTTCATTGTCAACAGAACTAGAGAAAAACATAAATACCTCCAGAAATATACAAGTACTTCAAGAGGGCAATTCATCTTATCTGTCTTAGCCACATACTTCAGAATGGCATGACTATCCATTGTTTATGCAGCCAGCAAAGACTTCCCAGCTTTGACTTAAATATCTAAGCCTTTTAGATAGCTAAGCTATGTCATCAAGGTGTTCAAACAGTGCTGTATGGAATATAGAAAATGCATTAAGTTATTGTAGCTAAACTCCACATATAAGAGGTACTCCAATGAATGAGATATAGGCAGAGTTGACTGTTGTGGTTTAACTCAGCAGGCAGCAAAACACCACCCAGCCGTTCATTCACTCCTCCCCCTCTCGTCAGGATTGGGTAGAGAATTGAAGAAAAAAAAAAGTAAAAATAGTAGATTGAGAGTTTAATAGGACAGAAAAGGAAGGGGGAAAAAATTATAAAAGTATATATAAAAAAAGTGATGCATAATGCAACTGCTCACCACCTGCACACTGATGCCCAGCCAGTTCCCGAGCAGTGGCCTTCCCCCAGTTTCAGCTGGACTAGAGTTAATTTTCTTCACAGAAGCTAGTGTGAGGCTATGTTTTGGATTTGGGATGAGAAAATGTTGATAACGTGCTGATGTTTTGAGTTGTGAAGTAGTCAAGCACAGTCTAGCTTCTCATGCTGGCCTGCTAGCAAGAAGGCTGGGGGTGTATGGGAAGCTGTGAGAGGACACAGCCAGGACAGCTGACCCAGGCTGGCCACAGAGATATTCCCTACCATATGACATCATGCTCAATATATAAAGCTGAGACGAAGAAGAAGGAAGGGGTGGAGGGATGTTCGGAGTGATGGCGTCTGTCTTCCCAAGCAACCATTATGCGTGATGGAGCCCACCTTCCCTGGAGATGGCTGAACACCTGCCTGCCCATGGGAGGTGGTGAATGAATTCCTTTTTTTCCTTTGCTTTGCGTGCGTGGTTTTTGTTTTACCTATAAAACTCTCTTTATCTCAAACCATGAGTTTCCTCACTTTTACTCTTCTGATTCTCTTCCCCGTCCCACCACGGGGGAGTGAGCAAGCGGCTGTGTGGTGCTCAGTCGCCGGCTGGGGCTAAACCACGACAAAGGTTCATGCCCATAAGACTGTCACAGGGGAACCTCAGCCCCAGGGACTAGAGGACACCAAGTACCAGGAGACAGCAAAGACAGCTCTCTGGGGCACCTCATGGTGGGTTCAGTGTCTATGGCAGTCTGTCCCATCTCCTGATTAAACTCCATTTATAACTTATCCCAGAGTCATGTGGGAATTGGCTGATGTAGTTGCCAAGACACTCTCCATGATATTTCAAAAGTCCTGGTAGTCAGATGAAGACCCTGGAGACTGGAAAAAGGGAAACATTGCACCCATTTTTAAAAAAGGTAACAAAGAGGACCCTGGGAACTATCGACCTGTCAGCCTCACCTTCATGCCTGGGAACAGGAACATGGAACAGATCATCCTAGAAGCTATGCTAAGGCACATGGAGGACAGGGACTTGATTCAAGGCAGTCAGCATGACTACACCAAGTCCTGCCTGACCAACCTTGTGGCCTTCTACGACGGAGTGACCACATCAGTGGATAAGGGAAGAGCTGCTGATGTCATCTATCTGGACTTGTGTAAGATCTATGACACTGTTCCCCACAACACCGTTCTCTCTAAATTGGAAAGTGATGGATTTGATGAGTGGACTGCTCGGTAGATGAGGAATTGGTTGAGTGGTCACACCCAGAGGATAGTGATCAATGGTTCAATGTCCAGATGGAGATCTGTGATATGCGGTGTCCCTCAGGGGTCCATATTGGCACCAGTACATGTTAGTATCTTCATCAATGACATAGACAGTAGGGCTGAGTGCACTCTTAGCAAGTTTCTAGATGACACCAAGCTGAATGGTGCAGTTGACACACCTGAGGGATGGGATGCCATCCAGAGGGACCTGGACAATGGGCCCGTGTGAACATCATGAGGTTCAACAAGTCCAAGTGCAGTGCAGACTAGGGGATGAAGGAATGGAGAGCAGCCCTTCTGAGAAGGACTTGGCAGTAGTGGTGGTTGAAAAGCTGTACATAAGCTGACAATGTGCGCTCACCACCTAGAAAGCCAGCAAGTACCAGGAGACAGCAAAGACAGCTCTCTGGGGCACCTCATGGTGGGTTCAGTGTCTATGGCAGTCTGTCCCATCTCCTGATTAAACTCCATTTATAACTTATCCCAGAGTCATGTGGGAATTGGCTGATGTAGTTGCCAAGACACTCTCCATGATATTTCAAAAGTCCTGGTAGTCAGATGAAGACCCTGGAGACTGGAAAAAGGGAAACATTGCACCCATTTTTAAAAAAGGTAACAAAGAGGACCCTGGGAACTATCGACCTGTCAGCCTCACCTTCATGCCTGGGAACAGGAACATGGAACAGATCATCCTAGAAGCTATGCTAAGGCACATGGAGGACAGGGACTTGATTCAAGGCAGTCAGCATGACTACACCAAGTCCTGCCTGACCAACCTTGTGGCCTTCTACGACGGAGTGACCACATCAGTGGATAAGGGAAGAGCTGCTGATGTCATCTATCTGGACTTGTGTAAGATCTATGACACTGTTCCCCACAACACCGTTCTCTCTAAATTGGAAAGTGATGGATTTGATGAGTGGACTGCTCGGTAGATGAGGAATTGGTTGAGTGGTCACACCCAGAGGATAGTGATCAATGGTTCAATGTCCAGATGGAGATCTGTGATATGCGGTGTCCCTCAGGGGTCCATATTGGCACCAGTACATGTTAGTATCTTCATCAATGACATAGACAGTAGGGCTGAGTGCACTCTTAGCAAGTTTCTAGATGACACCAAGCTGAATGGTGCAGTTGACACACCTGAGGGATGGGATGCCATCCAGAGGGACCTGGACAATGGGCCCGTGTGAACATCATGAGGTTCAACAAGTCCAAGTGCAGTGCAGACTAGGGGATGAAGGAATGGAGAGCAGCCCTTCTGAGAAGGACTTGGCAGTAGTGGTGGTTGAAAAGCTGTACATAAGCTGACAATGTGCGCTCACCACCTAGAAAGCCAGCAGTATTCTGGGCTGCATCCAAAGAAGTGTGGCCAGCAGGTTGAAGGAGATGATCCTGCCCCTCTACTCCACTCTGGTGAGACCGTACCTGCAGTCCTGTGTCCAGCTCTGGAGATTTCAGCACAGGAAAGACATGGACCTGTTGGAACGGGTCCAGAGGAGGGCCACAGAAATGATCAGAGAGATGGAACAGCTCTTCTCTGAACACAGGCTGAGAGAGTTGTGGTTGTTCAGCCTGGAGAAGAGAAGGCTCCAGGGAGACCTTATTGCAGCTTTCCAGTACTTCAAGGGGGCCTGAAAGAAAGATGGGAACAGACTTTTTAGCAGGGCCCATAGCTATAGTACAAGGGGTAAGAGTTTTAAACTAAAAGTGGGTAGATTTAGACTAGATCTAAGGAAGAAATTTTTACCAATGAATGTGGTGGAACACTGTCACAGGTTGCCCAGAAAGGTGGTAGATGCCCCATCCCTGGAAACATTCAAGGTAGGTTGGACAGGGCTCTGAGTAACCTGGTCTAGTTGAAGATGCCTCTGCTTATTGCAGGGGGCTTGGACTAGATGACATTTATAGGTCCCTTCCAACCCAAACTATCCCATGACTCTATCCATCTGTGTATGTGTGTGTGTAGGTCTGAGTATCAGCAGCTGGAGTGGGGCTGCAGCCTCAGGGGCTTGTATGTCAAAATATCAGCAGCCGGGGGACTGCGATACAGGGGCAGTGACTGAGCAGAATGAGTGTCTAAGTACAGCTGCTGGGGCGATCCACTCTGTACCTACATATATATTTTTTTCCACTAATGGATTTTCACTTGATTTGCCCAAAAGGGGAACAGAATGAAGATGTTTGTGCACCTTGTGTTTATGTGAGTGGGGTGTTTTTATGTCTGTGTTCATCTGTTGGACCAGCTGTGTATAATTTCATATACAGGGAGAGCAGTGAGTGTTTACCCTAGAGAAGAGAAGGCTCACGGGGATCTCATCAATGCATTCAAATGTCTGAAGGGAGCAGGTAAAGAAGATGGAGCCAGGCTCTTTTCAGTGGTGCTCAGTGACAGAACCAGAGGCCATAGACACAAACTGAAGCACAACAGTTGCCATCTGAACATCAGAAAACACTTTTTCACTTGTAAGTGTGGCCAAGCACTGGCACAGGTTGCCCAGGGAGGTTGTAGAGCCTCCATCCTTGGAGATATTCAAAAGCCATCTGGACATGGTGCTGAGCAACCTGCTCTAACCTGAGCAGGGAGGTTGGACCATGTGACCTCTGAAGGTCCTTTCCAACCTCAACTGTTCTGCAATTTTGTGATATAGTATAGAATTCTGAAAGAAAGGACAAATAAATGGTATCAGAAATTTTGAAAAGCCTACTTAAATTATGAAATCTTGCTCAGATCTAGAATTATAATTGCTTTAATTATGGATAAACACACTTAAAAGTAATAATAGCTTAACTCATATGTTTCATTATCCTGTGCTGTGTTTCCTATCACGTTTTTTATGATGCTTGTACGAATTCTGCATATCTCTATATGAGTGAGTATATTTGGTTGTAAAATCTGATAATTTTGGCCTAAGTTTACCATTGACCAATACACCACAGGTAGCAGTTCCAAATGGAACAGAAATTAAACTTTGATGAAAGGCTAGATGAGATATAGTATTTGAAGTCATCAGGCTATGTATAATGGCTATGTGTGGTTACGAAAGACACATAAGGAAGTTCCTCAGGTCACCAGGAGCAGTTAAGGAACAAGGAGCTGGAGATAGGTCCACTATTCTATGTTTCCCAGCTTGAACAAAGAAAGAAATTAATTGAGAAGTTTTTCCCTACTCCTGCTGGCCACACTATTTCTGATACAGGCCAGGACATTGTTGGCCTTCTTGGCCACCTGGGCACACTGCCGGCTCATGTTCAGCCAGCTGTCAACCAGCACCCCCAGGTCCTTTTCCGCCGGGCTGCT
>NW_010532482.1:0-9448 GCF_000687285.1 Phaethon lepturus | reverse complement strand
CCCCGCTGCACCCCGGCACGGCCCCTCGCCTTCGTCACGCGGGGGCGGCTGCACCCCCTGTGCCGCCGACTGCTTGTGGGGGGTGGGGGGGGCGCAGGGAGGCGAGGCCGCCGCTCTAGCACGGGCGTCTGGGAAGCGGGGAAGGTGCAGGCGGGGATGGAGAAACCGGGGAGGCAGGTGGGGCGGCCAGATGTCAGCGCCCTGTTGCTGAGGGCGAGAGAACGACGGGTGTTCCAGCAGCTCCCCTTCCTTTGTAGGGAGGCGAGGAGGGGTCCTTTCGTGCCCCTTCAAAGCGCTACAAACTATACAAAATCTGTGTTGTGTTTTGGCGGAGATCGTCGGAGCCTGTGCTTTTCCCCTTGAGTTTCACGAATGCGGTTGTAGCGTGGTAGTGTGTTCTTCCCCTAAGTGTTAAATGCATCTGTTTGCATCCTAGGTGGATCTGGCTGGTATCACAAATTTCCGTCTGAAATTTGTTATGTTGGCCTTGGTCAACTGTATTTATGATTGTAGGTGTTCCGTGTATCTCCAGACCGGTCATCTGAATTGCGTAGTCTCCCCATGGCTTATTTGCTGGCTCTTCTTTGCAGTACTGGAGAATTATGTATAAGATGACTTATTTTGTGTTCTGAAGTGATGTTCTAGCAGGTGGTTGGTTGTTTTTGTGGGTTTTTTAAACTGCATACAGTTAATTTCTTTTAGAAGTTACTGTATACAAGCTGCTTTTCATGTTTTTTAGGGACAGAACCATATTGTTGTGCTCTCCCCTTTTCGCAGTGTACATAGCAGAGGTTTATATGCATCTGGTAAAACATCTTCATCTTCTGTTGTTTTAGACCTATTCTTTGTGTCTCATATCTAACCTGATTGTTGCTTCATGGACTGTTTAATTTGCTGTAGCTGGGACCACGTGCTCTATATACATGCATACATATATGTACATGTATATATACATACATATTGTGCCATGAACTTGATCAGATTTGTAGTTTAGCAGCGTTCTGTGCTGTTACTTCATAACAGAAATTCAAAGCTATAAATTTACACATACTGAATTTAATGCTCCTTGTTAGAGGCTCCATATAGACCATATCTTCTCCATTGCATAGGGATGTAGGACTGCAGAGGACTTGGATCGCAGGACTGAGTCCTCACTTAATTATGGGGGGAAATATAATGGACATTTAATTTGAAAAGGTAGACTCTATACCTGATCAGCCTGCTACTGCTTCCCACTATTCTAAGGCATATCTATTAATTTTGTATGAAGGATTAAAAGCTGTACAATGTTAATGTGCTACAGGACAGAAGGAGGACATTGCCAGTTTCCTGCATCCTTGCACTTACAAGGAATTTGTTAGGTGGCTTTATGCACAGTAGTTGTCTCAGAACGAAGCATCTTCAGGCTTCTTGCCTCCAAGTATAAACAAACCTGTGTATGTTTGAGGATTTCCTCTCTTCTCTTATTTAAATGTATTGTGTACATTTTATTTATTGTCTTAACATTAAGGATAACCATATTTTTGTGGCTGGAAGTATGTAAGTTGAAGGAGGGTAGGAGTGTTGAAATTTTTTTCTGCAAGCTGTGTAAAGGGGGTATTGCTATCTAATTGTTAATTAAGAATAATAGGGTTATAAAGTCTTTGACTTATTTTTGCTGAAGAATATAACACAGCGGGTTTTTTTAATTAACTTAATCCTTGAACTGAAAGGTAGTTGACCAGTGAAAGCTTTTTCTTCTGTTACTTCAGAACTGACTTAAATGGGTATGAGCTGATTAAGAAAGGATTTAAGCGGCCTCACTAAAAATCTGAGTTGTTTTTTGTCTTTTAAGTTACCAATTTCAGATAGCCATAATCTTCCCTTTTTGAAGAAAACAGTGCACAGCTGCTCTGCATGTGTTAAAAGTATCAGTGATGACTGCAGTGGGACCATTTTACAGATGGGAAAAAATATACGTGAAATTAGTTTTTGTATTTTGGTAGTAAAATTAAAAGTATGTATATTTAAATACTTTTTTTTAAGACTCACTTTTAGCATTCCTATATTTCTTTATGTTTTTAATGTAATTATTCTTGTAATTATCATGGGGTCAAGAAGCACTTTTATCCCCATTTTAGAAATAAGTAATGGAGACAATTATATGTATTTCAGGAAGACTTGGTGGAGCAGGCATTTGAGTTCTGGTCATGGGGTGTTAGGAAGTCATTATACTTTCAATACAACAGTCTTCATGTAGATACTGTACAATTACTCAGCCTTCCTCTGTTTATATGACTAAAGATTTCTACCTTGCACTAGTATGTTTTAGTTAAATGTAGAGTGCATTTGTCTATGGCTGATTTGACTTCCTGGTGTCAGTCATCTTTGAGAGTGGCAAGTACTGTTTTGGTTATGTTTCTTTGTCATGACTGGTTCTCAGAAGTACTCAAACTCTGAAACTGCTGGCAGGTTTTCTTTTTTTCTGTCTCCCTGTAGTGGTTGACAGTCATACAGAACATTCAAATCTAGTAGGTGTTTTCTTTTTTAAAACCGTCTAAAGTAGCCCTCAGAAAATGGAGCTCTACTTTCCTAGGGCTGCTGAAGTAACTGGCAGTGTGCTGCAGCTGCTTGCAATGTGCTGCAGCTGCTTACTGTGCATCATAGTAACTTCATGGTAACCCTTGTAATTTCTGAAGATGAAAAAAAAAATCACCTGGAACCCAGTGGCTATGGAATTTGCCACTTGACAGCAAGTGTAATTGTGGCCTAGGAACTGGCTGGGTATGTTCTCTGGCCTTGAGTGCCTGTTGTGGTTGACCTGATGTCATCAAGCTAGTTGGGAGTATGTTCAGGTGGCTCAAGCAGTCATGTTCTCTGCTGGAAGCTGAAATTAATTTACTGTTTAAAGAAGAGCCTACAGTTTGAGTCCTCCTTACTAGTAATAAATTTTTTTTTTCTGGCAGCACTGCATAATATGTAAATTTCATCCTCAAACATTACCTTACAAATGCATGAATTTATACAACAAATTTTTTTTTTCCAGTACTGGGAGTACTCTGAGTCAAGAAATGGAGATGTTAACACAAAGCATATACTTTGCTTATTTTGCATTTAAGTGGCAGTCTAGCTCTTGAGTACTTTTTTTTTCTCTCTGAAATACGAAGTTGCATATTAAAGCAAACATGGTCTCAGTTGTATTTTAAAGTAGAATTACCTATACCTTATTGACAGTATTTCAGAGAGAGAAGCAATTCAGAAGTGTGTCAAGAGGACCATCAAATAATTAGGTTGTAAGTCACCTCTGGAGGTCATACAGTCGTAGAATCATAGAATGGTTTGGGTTGGAAGAGACCTTTAAAGGTCATCTAGTTCGACCCCACAACCCCCGCCATGGGCAGGGACCTGTTTCATTAGATCAGGTTGCTCACAGCCCTGTCCAGCCTGACCTTGAACACTTCCAATGATGGGGCAGCCACAGCTTCTCTGGCAACCTGTTTCAGTGTCTCACCACCCTCATTATAAAAAATTTCTTCTTCATATCCAGTCTCAACCTACTCCTTTTCAGTTTAAAACCATTGCCCCTTATCCTGTCATTACAGGCCCTGATAAAAAGGCGCTCTCCATCTTACTTACATGCCCCCCTTATATATATAGAAAGGCTGCAGTCTACCTCTCTGCTTACATCAGAGCTAACTTGAAAGTTAAATGACATCACTGATGTGGTTGAAATTTTAATATCTATACATGTGCAGATTTTGCAGTTTCCTATCCATTGCTGACTTTCTCAACTTAAAATCATGACTACTAGTAAATACATCTTAATAGTTTTTCTAGTTTTTACAAGAAAATGTCTGTTCCTCTGTGCTGTGGTGGTTGGAAGTAGTACAACTGTGTGGTTAGTACTAGTACAAGTTAGTTGAGTACAAGTGATTGTTCCTTTTGGGGGAGAGTGGTGGGGGTAAAACCACCAGGGTTTTCAGCCCTTTCCCAATGTGAGATAAGGTCTTTCACAACCTTTGCTGAAATTGTTGGAACAGTTTTGATGCATGGGGATGACTGCTTCTCAGCTCCTCATTTTATTAACTGCTTTTGATGATTATGTATGTGGACTGTCTTCTGCATTCTTAGCTTTTGTTTCAGTATACTTTTATGCATCTGAAGAACTAAAGGATTAAATTGATTTTTGTAAGTTTCTCTGCTGAATAGTGATAGTAAACTTCTATTTCTCTGCTGCTTGGCTAGGTTTTGTACAGCACCCAAGGGTGTAAGGGTTTATATTCACAAACCATGATTATGCTTTTGTATAGTTTTCTTTATAAACACAAGGGCAAAAGAGCAAGTAGATTTAATTCCTCATCAACCTTAAAATAATTTTGTCCTATTTTGTCTGTCTCCCAAAAGATTTTTGGGGTGACCAGTTATCACCAGCTGAAAGCGTAGGGTTATATTAGTTTCAGTAGTAGACTTGATAATGCATAAATAAACCTAAAGGAACCTAAAATCAGGTAGGAGGACTAAATTTGGAAGAATATCAGTAGAACCTCAGCATGTCTTACCTGACAAATATGATGAAGCTAGGTGGAATTTAAAGTTTGGAAAGAAAAGTCGATAGCTGGCTGTAGATTGGATCTGAACTAAGATACCAGTAATGTGGTTTCCATATGCTGAGCCAGAAGGCTAACACAAGGAGGAAATACAGTGGGCATTGTGACCAGTAGAGACAGATGTTCACATAAATCAATTAATGTTAGTGTGTATTTCATTGTAATGTTTTTCTTATGAGTGAATAACAACCTGCTGTAGCCACTGTTCTTGCTTGCTCTTTCTGGTTTAGTTCCTCTTCCTCATTGTCTTGCTGTTCCAGATTTATAGGACACCATGGCTTATTTTTTCTGCGTTGTTTTACTGTCCATCTCCTGTTACCTAACACTTCTCCCTTTTTCCTTTTCTTTCTGCTTCTAATGTCTCTTTTGGTCCCTTTAGTTTCAATTCTCTGTTAATTTGTAGTAATTTCTCTGCAGTGTCAGTATTTTCTAATTTATCGTTTTCTCTTTTTCTTTCCCATGACTCTGTTGTATAGATTCCCATTCACCTCACCTCTGTCAACAGCACTGAGTATAGACTAAATGTATTGGCCAAAAAGAACATGAGGAACATTATCTTGCACAGTGATCTACAGTGCTTTTTTGGCACGAGTGAAATATTGAACAAATAACCCTTTTAGGCGGCATTATGTCCTGTTACCATTGGTTTTAACTGTCATAGTTTGCCCTGGCCGTGAGTAATACATCTTGCGAGTTTTGCGTTGCTGGTAGGTTTTACACTGCTGGCCTATGACAAGGCAGGATTTTACTTATTTTATGTATTCCTGATTTCTAAATTAACCTTTCAAGAAAAAGGCTGTAAATGTTGTTTGAAGTCCTGATATCTGCTGCTAAATCCTATATATATAACCCTTTATTGAGAAAAAAGGAAAACAAATGAAACAGTTTGCTTTTCTTTTAGTTGTACTTTCAGATTGTAAAACTTTAATAAGGATTGCAAAAATTGCTGCATTCTAACAGTTGGTAACACGTGAAGCATGATTCTTACTGGAACTTTGTGCCTGCTTTGTAAGAAAGACCGGAATGGTAAAAAGTTCAGGTAATATGTTGTTTTATGGAATGTTAGGAACTGTTAGGACTGGAACTCAGCAAAACTAGAAAACATTCCTTCTGTTGCATAAATTCAAGGTACATCTGTATCTTGAATTCCACATTCAGTTCTGGAGTCATACAGATGAACATACAGGTATGTCATTATATCAGTCTAGGTGACCAGATAGTAATAAAGAAACTGGGAAGAAGGCAAAGGAATATGGCATGAATGATTAGAGGTATGCAGTGCTTCTGTGGAAGGAGAGAGTCTTTGGTTTCAGTTGATACCATGGAGGAGAAGTAATATAACCACATTTTTTCTGTGGTGTAGTTGTATTAGGAATTGGACAGAATATTGAGAAGATAAATTAGTAGAGTAGGTACAGAATAAAGACTTTGGTTTACTGGTAAGAATATTACATTTATTTGAATTAACAAAATAGTTTATAAGGGTTCTAAATGTTTATGCTACAAAATTAAAGTTGTGTAACTTTGAAGAGATTCTGCTTGCCTAATGGGATTGTAGTATTATCATCACAGTGAGGCAGTAAATAGAAACATACTGCATCAGGTTTTCAGTCATATTTCCAATAAATTAACTGTTCCAGACCAGTGATCAGCTATGTGTACAGAACCGCCCTCTTGAGAACCTATCTAAAATAACATCCCAAAAAAAAGTTTTTCAATAGTCAGTCTCACGCACAGTGAATGAATTGAATTATATTCTCAATGAGCTAGTATAATTCCCTGAAATATTTCCTGAGTTTTGTGTGATCTGCAAAAAGCTTGATTTTTCTGGCCCGTTCACAGAAGTTATTTCTCACTGCTGCAAATAAATGTTTATCTACTCTTAGCAATATTAGGAGCTGTAGTGTGCCCTGGCTGCCATCTGTTTAAATACTACATTTTCTAATACTTTTCAGAAACCACCTAGGTGCCATCATTCTTAAAGTACCTCGAGCACAGTTTACTGTAGGACCACTCATGTTGAAAATAGTAAATGAAACTGCTGTGAACTTGAGAAAGATCATTGTCAGTGCACATGCACTGAAGAACTCTGTCCTTATCTGCTTATTTGTTCAAGTTTTTCTTTTCTTGCACTCTTTTTAGAAAATAAAATAGAAATTTACCTACCCATTGGGGAAAGGTGGTATAATACTACAGTGAGGAAGTAAATAGAATTCAGGTGTGCGAGTTTCACAGCCAGTTCTTTGCATGTTCTTTAGTTTTGGTGTTTCCTGCCTTTGATTTGACTGTACAGACTTCCAGCTTCTTGTGTTACAAGCTTTTGTAATTAGGTTCCCATAAAATAAAGGTAGATGTAGTCAGCGTCTTACAAAGGTTGCTGAAATTGCTAATTGCAGAGAGGAGAGACTAAATGAGTGCTTGTGAGGATTATTTTTCTGCTGAGAAAACTGATTTTTAGGACATGTAATGTTTGCAGCTTTATAGGTGCAGTTTTTCAAGAGCTTTGCAGAAAATAAAGCTTTCGATTTTTTTCAGCTGTTTTTGTAGCAGTACTAAGAGTCTGAGCACTTAGCCTATGTCAGAATAGTTGTTTTTCTGTACTCGATTTCTGCTGTAGTCAGTCTAAGTTAAAGAAAAATGTGGTAATACGTAGCTTCATTAAATTCCGACCTTGTTAGCATCTTCAGTGTGTGTGCTAGGGCCACTGATTTAAGAAAATGTATTTTCTTCATACTGACTGAAGATACTGTGTCTCATTTTATGCATATTGATTCTCAGATGGTGGTTCATCATGTGATGCTGTCTTCATTTTTCCAGCATTCAGAAGCTTCTGGATCATAGTGAAATGTTTTTATCATTACCTTTGTAATATAATATTTTCGGTTTCCGAGAAATTAATCACAGTTTTGCTACAGGATATTACAACTTAACCCTTTATGAGTATTACAGTAATTTTCTAGCTCTTCCCACATTATCTTCTAGCTTTTCGGGTAGACTGCTGAAGCTGTTTTTCATTGCTTTATAGCTAATACGTTATTTATACATGGAGTGAATAATCCTACATTTGCATGTAGAAAGTGGAGAAATAAAATTAGCTATTCTAAGAGTTGCTCAAAGTTTTTTATAATTACAAGTGATAATATCTATGGTTTTTCTCTTCAGAAACATTGTGCTAACCTACTGTTGAGTCATACTATTGCTCCCTACAACATGTGATTCTCTTCTTTTATTTCTCTGGCTGACATGCCATGCTTTTTCTGAGCAGCGTTTTCCAGATCTTTGAGTAAGAGGCTTCTGTTTTGTATACATTTCTAATTGTCAGAGTTGTGATAATGAGTGGATAGTTGAACCTTCCTCAGTTGTATAACTTGTGATGAGATACTTGTGTTAGAGATGGACCTTGTACAAGACACAATGTTTCCAGTACTTTTGATTGTCTCTTAAAAATCTGGGTTTTATTTTGAAACAATTAAGAAAAAAGTAAATGGAAGATTTGTGCTCTGATTTCTACTTGCGTGGCAGACTGCAAAAACACAATCAGGTATGCTTAGCAGGAAGTATTACTACTATTTAAGAGAAAAGTAGCAGAGAAACAGATTTTCATGAGACATGGAAAACTTTGAAACTTGTAATTGTGTTAGTTGAAGAATGATTCTTGCAGGTTTGAAAATCTCTGTGGACTGTGACAGGTGACACCTAAAGACTAGGTTAAAATATATTCCCCTTGTTTACTGTGTCCATTTGACAACTCTTTATGCAAGATGAGTTTTGCTTTTTGTCCCTGTATTACAGTGTTTACTTGTTTGGACCTTGTACACAGGGAGGGAAGCACAAAGTTGTAAAATAACAATTAAGCAGGAAGATTCAGGTATATACAAGGGATGGGAAATCACTGTACTTGAAGATTTAGCTGCATTTCTGAGTTGATTGTTCAATTTTTCCTTTTAGCAGTCTGGGCAGCAGTTGTACCTTCTTCCTTCTTATCTGTGGGCTTTTATTATTATTGAAATTCTTGATGGAATACCAAAGATTACCCAGATTTGGCAATGAGGTAGAACTGCTGTGTTGGAGATCATGATGCTTACCAAAGAAAGGAAAAAAAAAAAAAAAAAAAAAAAAGGCAAGCAGCCCAAAAATCCATTCCTCCTTCCCACACATCTAGGTGGTTTCTGCATGTTGATAACCTGAATGTGTGTGCTCAGGACTGAAAAAACAAAACATATTTTGTGGGGAAATGGTGCTGATACACTCTCTACTTTTAAAAATAGTAAGATAATATTCCTGTCTTCCACTTTCTAGTGATCTTTTGTACAACCTTCTTTTAAACAAAAAAAAAACCCCTCTACTTTTTCTTGCCTTGAATCTCATACAGAAATCTCTTCTTGCAGGAATTTAGTTACCTCTTTGGAGTTGACTAGAGCTGTTACTTATCTTCCTGTTCTTCCCTCAAAAAGAAGCTGCAGTGTGTGCTGTAACCACTTTATATAGCTTCTATCCCATCTCCACCTTTCTTCAGTGTAGCACAGCAATATTTCTTTTAGATCTATACAGAGCACCTTCTCCGTAATCATCCTTTTTTTTTTTTTTTTAATTTAAATCTAAACTGAAGGAGGAGCTTCCTGTTTACTTATATTAGGATAAGTTTGTCAGCTGTGTGGAGGCAGTTCTTGCGTGACAGATTCAAATACCTCCCATAATTTCCAAGCGGACATGGAATGGGAACACTACGGAAATTCCTTCAGGGAGGTTGTGTATACATTCTGTCCAGGGCCAATTTTTCCTGCTAAGCTCAGAACAACCTTTATAAACCTAGAAGCTTTGACCTTCAACCCCATGCTAAACTCCTCTTAAAATTCTTATTA
>NW_010532481.1:58231-91160 GCF_000687285.1 Phaethon lepturus | reverse complement strand
AAAGACTTTTAAGATCATCAAGTCCAACCGTAAATTTAGCCGATCTTGGAAATTATTTTAGGGAAAGGCAGGAGTATTCTCAGGTCTGCATAAACCTGGCCAGGTTATCATTTTCCAAAAGGTCAGTGCCAAGGGATGTGGAAATCCCAGGACCAAGTCAAGGTTTCAAACAGACGTTTGAATACAAAATGGAGCACCTCTCGTAGAGAGTTCAAGAGGCAGAACCACTTAGGACAGCCAAAAGCCCCCCATGTCTGTTCATCATTTGGCCTGGACACACCAGCAACAGAGACTTGAGTCCCAGCCTCCCTGAGAGGGGCAGAAGCATCCTGCCACCATTCTGGGGCTTGGCCAAGATGGCCAGTTCACTTCCATCTTACAAAATGGGCTTTGTTTCACTGAGGAATGGGGAACCTTCGGAAATCACAAGACGTTTTAATGGGACTCAGAAACCTTTTCCCGCCAAGCTCTAATTTCCACCACATTATAATAAGCATATCTGACAGGAGAAAAAGGGGGGAAAATCTTGATTTTCCCATAACGCTGTTGCTGTCAGACAGGCAATTTTTCACCACCATGGATGACACTATGGCACAATTCTTAAGCTGAAAGAGGCCCAACAGAGTGAACAATATCCCATTTGGGAAGATAAGGAACTGCTGAACATTACCCAGAGAGATATAAATTGTAGTAATCTATTTGTTCTCTTGCCCATGGGGTCCTTGTAGTAAACAGGGAGTGCTGGGAAGCGGGTAAATTCTGACACATCATTTCTCATTGTTCCCAAGGGATGGTGAGCAATCCTAGTGCTGGCAAGCCAGACAGGCAGTGAATGTTTCCTAGAATACAAACAGTGGGAGCCAGTACATAAAGGCTGCAAAATCACTGTCAAAATGTAATCAGCTAAAAAAAAAAAACCAAAAGCAGCGACCAAGCCATGGCCGTGCAGCCAAGGATGTAACGCCCTAGAGAAGAGTGAGGGAAGAATGCAATGAGCACCTGTGGGAAAGTGAAACTCGCCCCTTGAAGGTGAGGAATTTCTGTAACGGGAGCGTACAGTGTGGCGTACAGGGTCAGACAGGAGAGCTTTCCAGAGGTCTATCATGCAGCTTTGTGTCTGATGCAAATCAGAGGTGTAACTCTGCTAATGACTCAGTTTATTGAGTCTGATGATGCTCTGGGCCATGTCTTTGTTCCCTTTTTAAAGAACTCCTGCTTGCAGATGAAGGTTAATCTTCTCAAAGCACCATTAAGACCCAGGGATGTTAGACCTGGAATGGAGCCATATTCCAGCTTTCCTTCCAAGTTGATGGGCTTGCACATTTCCAAGTGCTGGCAGCTTTTCATGGAAAGGCACATCAAGCTGGCAGCCCTAGAGCTGGCCTTGGGGCTCACTGAGCAGGCACACCATGGTCCCAGGCCTGGCTGAGATAATCACTGACATACAGACGTCCCACCCCAGTACCAAGCAGCAACCCAAGCCAGCTTCCTAATGTGCATGGAGAGCTGTGCACCACCTAGACATCATGCTGAACCAAACAGTCAGAGGTCTCAGATAAAGATGGCTTAATACCTTCTGGACTTTTCACCATTTGTCTCAGATGCGAAGTGGTCACTGACCTTGGACAACCTGTGGAGGTAGCAGGATGATGGCAATGACATTGACAGCCCAGGACAGCATCCTCCAAATGGACTAAAAAGCCAGCAGAGCCCTGCAAAGAGGACAGAGGCCACCAGCCTGTGGGGTTCTATCTGGCACATGAATCCAGACAGTAGGGAGAGATGAAAGTGAGAAGAGAGACCAACTCTCAGCCCAGGCCAGTGCTGCTCAGCTGTTTTGCTGCCCTACTTCCCTTCCCCATGGCCCATCACCCTGTCGTTCTGCTTCCCTGCCTGGACCATAGCTCTGAACAGGCATCTGCCAAGTGCAGCTTGCACCTTGATTGACTTTTGACTGAGCTTGGGAGGGGGAAACTTGTTCTCCAGCCCTCTGCTTGACTTTCTGCTTCCCCGTGGCAGTCAGCAGCATCACATTGTTCTGTGACCTTCTGAGGGACAAGCCAGGAAATATCTTCCTGGCTAAATAACGAATCTAAAAATCAATTTGTGGAGAGGTTGGAAAGCAATGAGCATACAAATTAACCAGTGGATGAGTGATACATTTACATCTCGTGGACCCAGTTAACTTCAGAGCAGGCAAAATTTATGACCTACTGAACTCCAAGTATGAGGCTTAAAGAAATTACTGGGAGGAAAATTATTCGGTTGGGTACTAGACATCATTCCAACCTTCATTAAGGTTTTCATGTGCTCTTTAAAGTTTCTCCCTAGCAGTACCCATTTCCAAGACTGGGAAAAAATCAGCCACTGAGATCACTTGAAAAACACTTTGCTTCCTCCTTCTTATTTCCACAAGTCGCGTTTTTATTTTCCACATAAACCTGATGGTGAGACAAATTACTTTACAAGTGAGATTCTGATAACAGGAATCATGTTGTAAGCCAAATGCTGATGATCTGCAGATACAATGTTATGGAAAAAAAAAATTGTGGGTGTGTGTGCATGCACTTAGATAGAGGGTGTATTTATGACACTTGCTCTACAGCTGTGCAGCCATACAGCCCAGGCAGACCTCTGCATTGGCTCAGCCTGGTTATTGAGCTATTCCTAGTGGTTCTGTGAATGGTGGGAAATTGCATGAAGCCATCAGGCCTCCAAGGTTTTGGCTGGTTTGAGATTTCACAGGCTGTTGACAGATCCCTGTGAATAATTTTTACCATCCTGTCACTTGAGAATAGACACCTGTGGACACCATCTCCATGGGTCATACGGTTTTATTGGCCTCCAAGCTACAGGGAAATGGATAAGTCCAACCAAGGGTCTGACACCTGGACTCTCCACCTCCCTTTCTCTTGGGGTTGCTCTCTTCCAGACAGTGAGGGACCAGCTCTCTTTCTTAGCACTTCTGTGGACAGTCTTAGTCTTTGAGGTTCACCAGAGAGAGGAGGAGATGGGAGAGGACACTTCTCTGCTTTCATCTGTGGCAAATTAGCTGTTCTCCTGATGATGGCTGTTCCTGTGCCAGGAGGTTGGTGAGGAAGCAGGTTGAGGCAGGCCCAGATCTCCTGTTGTCCACACGCCTGATTCTGAGCCTGAAGGCTCTTTCAAAGCCCCAGGTGATGCTGAGCCAGGGATAACTGCAGGTGGGATGTGCTTTAGCACACGTGGTGTGATCTTGGCCTGATCCTTGTGAAGTACACTGTCACACCATCAGCACACTGAGGGTCTTCCTCTCTGGAGAGCTCTGGAGATGAAGCTGCTGTCATAGACTGGGCCTGAGGGTTTGAAATGTGTCTTGCATATTTTGGAAATGAGCTCAGACCTATGTTTGCCTGCCAGGGTAAAGGGTGCTTTTCTCCTCCAAGTGCCATAATTTCCCTTCTGCTTTCCTGTGTGGAGTGGTGTCCTCCACAGCAGCGGTTTCCTCCACAGTGGTGGTGTCTAGAGCGCAGGGTAAAGGCAGTTGTGGTCCCCTGATTGTCTAGACGGGAGGACACGTGGCACCTCACCTTCGTGGCCTGGGGAAGGGGACATGCCACCTCCTGTCTCCTCCCAGCACGCGAGCGGGGCGTGGATGGGGTGCACAGCCGGACCAGGGCGCTGGGGAGCAGTCCTGGGCTGCGCGGCACTGCCGCTGATCGCTTTTCGTTTATCCACAGCAGCAGGGAAAATCATCAAAGGGAGAAGAAAAAGGGGTTTAAAAACAAAGCCAAATAAAAATAGGTCCCAAGCTGCAAAATTTGTATCTGAACTTCCTGGAAGCCTTGAGACTTTGGGTGGGGTTTCATTATGCAGCTCCAGTGAAAATGCCATATGTAAATCTCCTACAACACGAAAGATCACGTTCCCTTGTGATCCAAATAGACAGGGACATATTACTGGTGACGGTCCAAGCAGCTGCACCAGGGTAAGGATTAAAGAGGCGATCGCTCGATATACATGTCCTCGCCTGACTAACGGATTCAGCTCTCTTCAGTGAAGGGATGTTAAAATGCAGTTTTGGATGAAACACAAGAAAAAGAAACACTGGTTCCAACACAGGCCAAAAAGAGGTAGTGCTGCACGCTGGACACGGTATGTGATAACACATAAGAATGAACAAGTCTTTGGAATTCCCCTTTCCACAGAATTTTAAAGGAACTGAAAGTGAGAGGGTGAAAGCCCGAGAGGCTTTTCCTGTTTCTGCGGAAGCTGTCGGTGCTGTGGTCTCGGAGCAGGGGCTAGCAGCGGGGTCTGGGTGCCTGAGAAGCCTTTCTGTGCTTGCTTTGGTGAAGTGGAGACTGCTTCCCACCATGGCAGGATTTTGCATAGTCCAATGCTCCTCTCTGCCAGCTCCCTGGGTTCAATGCACTTGTGGGCTTGGGAAACTGAAGCCAGTGCTCACCAAGCAAGTATATAGTACCTATGTGAACTCAGAGATGTGAAACACCCTTCTGTAAGAAACAATGATGTCGCGCCCTGAAAAAGCCACAAAGACGTGGCAGAGGTCTTTGGGAACAAGCTGCAAAGTCCTCTTGCAAATGCACTTGAGCCATAACGTTGGTCCTTCTCATCTAACTGACAGTGAGAGATAGCAGGAACCCACCTGCTCAGGGACGGCCCTTGCTAGGGCAGCGGGCACAGATTTGCCAGCACGGAAAACTGCCTGAACTTTGTTTCTGGTGTGTTGCAAAGAAGAGGATGTGACATCCACCATTTTCATAAACAGGGTTGCCGCATGGAGTGTATTTGTGTGGCCAGATCCTATACACAGGATCACCGCTCAGCCAAAGAATTTCTTCCCTGTTGTGTCTCCAGGCATTTAGACTGGGAGGTCTTTGCAGGAAAAATGATCTTTCCATTTATTTTCCATCCATGGTGTGCCCCACACTGTGGCACCAGGGCTGTAGGCAACAGCCCCGCATGGTTCCTTGTGCTGTGAACAGCGAGAAGAGCCACTGTAGCTGGTACTTGACTTCCCAAAGGCAGAGCTCGCGCTGCCCAGCCTGCTCTGCCAAGCGGACGCTGTCAGCTCCCTTGCAGCGCTTCGCATTTTAGCATCTACTTCTTTTAAAGGTCTCTGAATAAGGCAATTTTCCCCTATTCTTCCTTTTCCTACCCCTGGAATTTAGCCTTTGCAGCAATCCCCTGCTTCAAACAGTAAGCTGCAATGTTATAGTAACCGAGAAGAGGTTCTCAAGGACTCATCGAGCTCTTGATTTCCAGTCAATAAAAGCCAAGACTGCATGTGCCAGTGAAAAGTGTACCAGTAAGAGGCTGGGGACAGCTGCCTTCTTCCAAATCAAGGTGTTCCTGCTCTTCCTGGTTGTTCACCCACCCCTGGTTCCAGCTGCATAAGCTCCCCTGCACCTGTGCCAGGCAAAGTGAAAAGCACCCTTGCTCGAGGTGTGGGCTCCCCCCCGGAGCTGACCAGGAGGTACTCAGGTCCCTTGTGCTGGCAGAGATGTGGAGAAGAGGGATCAAAGTCCAAGTGATAACACATTCAACACAGCCAAACTATTTTCTATCAGTTTTCTGTGTACATTTTCTACTCCAGCAATGCAGAGTTGTGAGAGATTAAATGAGGGGGCATGTTTATCCCAAAATACTGGCAAATGTAAAGTAGAACAAATACTCATTTTCCTGTATGAAGCAAGGAAAAGGATTCTTTTGACCCAACTCTACTGATCAGCCTACGTTAACTCTTCCACCGTGTGACCCAACGCACTCCTCAGTTGTCCTTGAAGGAAGCTGAAGCTAGAGCAAAGCTCACAACCACATTTCTGATGCAACCACTAGAGGAAAGTAAAACCCCTGGGTACACTGGGGTTGCACATATCATGTGCTGGTCTAGACACCAGGCTGTGGGTAGCTCAGTGTTTCCTACCTGCTCAGCCCTGACCACCACTATTCACGGCATCATTCCTAACCTTGGCAAAAGTCAGCACTTTGTGTGAGCCTGAGCTTTCAACAAGGGCTACTGAGTTCCTGGGAGACTCTCAGATTTGCAGCATCTGCAGGGAGTGCAAAGGATCATCTCATGGAGGATTTAGCTCTCAGAGTATGACACAAGGATGCTGGGATGCAGATAAGGGAAGCTCAGTGCCGGTTTGTGCGGTTCCTGATAAAGCACACAAGGTTGGGAGACAGAGTTGTTATAGATGGTTCTTCTCACACCATCTGATACAGTTGGGAAAAACAGGCAAGTTTGTGGGCATTGTAAGCATGAGTCTTTCAGTGATGTCTCCTTCTTCTACCAAACAGTTGAATGTGATTAAATAACCCACTCACAATTTTTTGTAGTTTATAGCTCCAGTGAATAATGCATTTAAAGGATCCCTTCTTCCCTCTGAGGATTCATCATTTATAGTTTTTGGGAGCATTTGAGATCTATTAAATTTAATAAGCCTGCTCTTGAGAAGGTTGTACAGACCCTTAGATAATAAGGGCAGAGGACCAGATTCCTCCAGTCTTCCATTTTCAATTAGACTACACAACAGCCCTTGCGTGCTGGAATGAGGAATGGGAGAAGTCGCTCCATCACTCTCCTGTTAGATGACACTTCTGACACACAATCTGCTAGCATTCGCTGGCTATGAATTATGGTTTCCCTAGCATCTTAAATCCTTAAGCTTTTTGGAAGTTTTCTGGAGGTGTTTTTCCTTTCTACCAGTAAAATACTGTATCAGGACTCTTGTCTCTTGATCAGAGGGCTGAGAGAGAGGGAAGGAGTCCTGGGTGGGAGCAGAGCCAGAGGGATCAACTGTGTGTGATGTCTCCTCAGTCCTGGCCTGAAAGTTGCCATGAAATATGGAAGATTCTCTCAGGAGGTCCCGGGGGGGGCGTTGAAAGGTATTATTGCAGCAGTCCTTTCTTGCACAGCCCTAATTTAGTGCTGCTCTTTAGGAAAATGTCACCTGGGCTGGTGAAAAGCCTCCCTCCAGTCCTGCCCCGAGCTGGAGGAGATGAACATAGAAGCCAGAGTGATGGATGCCTGGAGAAGCTCATAAACACTTTAAAGCCTATTTGTGCTTCGCTCTTAAGTTTATTTTCCTGCTGTAAACTTGTTAACAGGACAGTAGCTTGGAAATAATTATTCACCCATATTTTTGCAGAAGAAGCACCTGAACCCCATGCTATTGATTGTTACAGAGGTGCAGCTGTCAGGAGCCTTGGCAAACGTCCCGTCTTGAGCAGACAAGGTTGACACAAGGTAGAGAAATGGGCAGGACGAGCAGGGAGATGGAGTCTTAGAGTGAGGATGGGAACTGAAGATTAACCTTATTAAGGGCAAGGAGTGTAGAAAGCTTAAGTGATAAATTGTGATAGCTGTTGCTAGGAGGTGTTGGGAAAGGGTTGTCTGACCTGTTGCTCAGGTTGTGACTCTCTTCCAGCAAGGGAGGTGCTTGATGCCCCATGCTGTGAGCAGGTAAAGAGGGGACAGGTAACACCAGAGCAGAGAGGATAAGGGGAAAAAAACCCACAGTGCTCTTGTCTGTGCATGATGCTCTATAGGGGCAGTTACTGGAAAAAGAGAGCTGAATCTGTAGGTGGTTATTCCTTTTATCCCTCTGCTGTGATTTGGTGTGCTGAGGCAGTGCCTTGTTAGAGGAGCTCATCAAGGCAGTAAGAGCTGCGTTGTCAAATGAATGTCCTCTCTCATTCCTGATGGACTGGTGCGGTTTGCTCCTGTGCTGGGTATTCTGTCACATCCCTCACTTTGGTTGCTTGTTTTCCAGAAAAGCCTGCTGTGCTTGCTGGAGAGAAGGATCACCTGCAGTGGGTCCAGCTGTGCATGCCAAGGGCTTTGGCAGCTGCTGCATTTAGCTTGGCCACAAGATCATCAAGGGCACCTCTTTGCAAGAGAGCTCACTTTATACGACAAAGCTTTGTAGACAGCAAGGCAACCATTGAAGGCAGCTCACCACAGGGCCCGCAGGGGAAGAGTTGAGGTCTTAAGTCATGACTGTCAAAACCACAATATACTTTTTCATGCTTTAAAACAACATATTGTGTTCCCTGGTGGGGAATTTTCTGGTGGATGCCAAAATACGAGAAAACAGGCACAGGGGAACTATTCTGAGTACTATATTTGGTGCTGGTAGCCCCAGGCATGCTGGACAGCCAGCCAGGAGAGAAATCCCTCAGCCCCGAGTTTCACAGTGTCACTGGTCTGGACACTCCAGACCCCGTCAATATTCTCATAAGTCCTCAATTTACCGGCTCAGTAAGCCCTCAGTTTACCCTCTTTTCTCCCCTCCTGCCCTCTGCCTGCTGGCCCATCTGAGACCATCTAGGTCCAAACCTCCAAGAAGTGCTTATTTAGGTTATCCACTGGCCTGTTTTGCAGAGAGAAAGCAAAGTAATTGCTGACATATCTCCAATTCCACTTCCCCATTTCTCAGCAGGGTCCCTGGTGACTGTGCAACTTGTCCATGAGACCAGTGTGTCAGCGCCAGGCAGGTCTTTGCAGCACTGATGGGTCAGAGCACCTTCCTTGTGCCACCTGGCCAGAGACACTATAAAGCTGGAGCTGTGCCCTGGAGTACATCCAGGTAGCATCTCTCAGAGATGTAGCTCAGACACAAGCTGTGCCAGCCATGGAGCACAAGGCTTTTGTTTAGTTCTCATGGGAGTGAGATGGGTTGGAGGTAAAAGCTTTGCTGTGCTGTCTCCTTTCTCATTGATAGTTACAATGCTGTCCAGGCGCCTGTGTCAATGAGAGCAAGTGGTATTTGCTTAGGGAGCACCCTGATGTTCACTGCTGCACAGATGGAGCTGCAGAGCCCCTTCTGCTGTCAGTATCATCTGGAGGAGCTGGGTGACCCAACCCGGCCAGGCTCCTTGGGAAATTGCCAGGAAAGCTCCAGGCCTGAGAGTCTCCAAGATGCTGACACGTGTTTGGCAGCCCTGGGGGAGGAAAGCCTCATGCCCCTTGGATGGCCCTGGATGGGAATCCTGCTGGTGACGCAGGGCTGTGGGACGGCGAGTGTTGCTCCAGTCTCCGGAGACTCCCTCCAGCAAAAACCCAGTGGTGACATCTTGTGAGAGAGCTGCGGCAGCAAGGACCTGTAGATTGGCAAGAGATCTGACAGCAGACCCTCCTACCCAGGACCAGACACTTTCTCTCATTTCCCTCTACCAAGGCCACCATCACCTAGGCTGAAGGCTTCCTAAAGCTGTCACAGACCGCAGGTCAGATAATGTAACACTGTGATGGTCCCAAACAAGGAGCACAGGTCTTTGATAAGCTGCAGACCAGGGCACTCTGCAGCCTGCCTTGACAGTGAGGGAAGTAGCTGTGTATTTGGGAGGGCTGAGGAGAAGGGCAAGGCCATCAATCAGGAAGGCAATGGTCAGTGGAGAGCAATTCTTTGTCACTAAAAATGACCTAAAAAAGCCTTAGCTCTTTTGCTAGGTTCTGATCAATTACATTCACGGCTGTTGCAGACCCAGGTCTCGTGGTGGCTTTGAGCATGGGCGTCAACTTGGAAGGGTATTTCAGGCACATCCAGAGGTGCTGAGCTTTGCAGCAGGATTTCACTACACGTGTGCAGGGGCTTGGAAGGTTTGGGAGGAAAACAGCTTCCAGTCTCTCATATATGTTTCTCAGTAGCAAGCACAACAGCTTGAAGGTATTACCACATGGTTTTATTTGTCTGGCATTAAAATACAAAAATGAAGGGATTTTTTTCCTGAGAACATGCAGGTTTTTGTACTGCTGGTGTGGCAACAAGAGAGCTGGGCTAGGACGGGCTAGATGACATTGTCAAATGTGTAGTTACACTGATTGCAGAGGAGTGCATCCTCTGACGCAGCTGGAGCATGGCTCATTCATCCTAACACAGACGTCTGAAATACGGCGGCTGAGTCATGTCCTCCCAAGTGTGATCTTTTTCTCCATTGGCTACAAAGTGAGATGAGAGTGACTGGTTCGATGGTAGTACTTGACATGTAGAGGTCTAAAACAGAGAGGTGGGTCTCCTCCAGACTAACTGCAGTACAGCATGGAGGCAATCAAGCATATGTTTGACTGACCACCGTGAGCATGGAGAGAGGTCTGATGCAGCAGCGTGGTACTGGGTGATCGGGGGACAGTATGGCATGAAGGCAGATGTTTTGTGAGAAACATTGTCCTGCTGCTAGGTCTTGGATGAGCTAACACAGTGAGACACCTTTAGAAGCACATTAGCATGACCTGGGAAACCTTCATGCACCTTCAGGAGTTGTCTTCTGCTCCTGGCTATCTGTGCTCATGACTGATACAACTGTCTGTCTGGAGTGCTATAAGATAGACAAAGTCCTAGCTCAAGTACGAGACTGGTGGTGTCCAGGGAGCATTTAAATGCTCAGGGCTTGCCAGCCTTTTAAAACCACCTCTGTGTTGTCTCTCACCCCAGCGACACTCATGGGCTGTGTAAGCACCCCTCATCTGCTCCAGCTATGAGAGCTTCCATGCTGTCCAGCTTCATTCAAATGACACTGGCTTGGGCCAAGCCCCTGTCTTTGCACCAAAGGGGACGAAGGGGGTTCATGCTTCATTTTAGTATGTCTCCATGCTGACCTACAGCTGAAGGAAGAGAGTGAAGGGCCCTTGCCCCTCAAAGGCTAAGTCCAGTGAGTGCAGCGGGTGGCAGCCTGTTGGGAGAGTTTGATGAGAGTCCTGCCTCAAGGACCCTCTAAAGGAGCCTGCAAGGAAAACAGATGTTTGACCTTAGTACCCAGGACTTGCATGAGAAAAGTGGTGCCAGTCAACGGGTGCTGCATCCTCAGAGAAGCTGGAATGTCTGCTTCCAGTTTGATATTTTTATTTCCCTGGTTCATCAGCCACCAGCTGGAGGGACCCAGAGCCAGTTCAGAGCACCCCATGTCCCTCTCTCCGTGCTCTGGGAGCTGGCAGAGCCCACTTGGTGGCACTGCGACCCAGCGTCCTGGATTGCCACTGTTGCTCTCTGTTGGGGATGCATTGTGACCGGCAGCTGCTGGGTGGTACAAACCTGGCAGCAGACCTGATGTGGGACAGCTTTGCCCTGTCTGCATGAGCCTTGAGCTATGCTGGACAGCATGGCAGGGAGCAGGACTCCCACCTCCTCATTTGACCACGCACCAACCTTCTCCAGGGCTTGGCTTTGTCTCCACCAATGCTGCCAGCAAGAGACTCACTTCTTCCTCATGCTGTAGGTGACACAAGGCACATGCTGGATTCAGCAGCTGATCAGGACATGCCTACTGCTCCTTTTGCTGCTGCTAAGAGGTGGGGTTGGTTTAAGGAGGATGAAGGCTCTGTCTCCTCCACTTCATCAAATGGCCAAGCAGTTTCTGGATGGAAGTGAGGGTCTATGGGTGACCCTGGCTCCTTCACCCAGAGCAGCTGCCACCAAACAGCCCTGTCCTGAGTCTATGTGTCTAACTTGGAGCTGTGGCCAAACTCTTCAATCACGTGCAGAAACAGTGAGACCAAACCCAACGACCCCGTGAGGCACCGTGACAAAGCAGCGGCTGGCCCCAGTGTTCAGCCTCAGCCAGATGTCCTTACACATTATGTACGTGCCACCGGCTGATTTTTCAGATAAAGACAGCTGTGTTTCCAAAAAAGCTTTCGCCCTGGAAGGAGTCAGCTGCCTCCCGCCCTGGGGCTAGCCCCCCAGCCTGCACCCCCTTCCCTGGGGAGATGCCTGGTGGGGGTCCCCATCCTGCCCCCCCGCCTGGGGAGAGGCAGATCCCTTGTCCCTGTCTTGCTCTCAGTCACTCCGACGTAGATGCCTGTAGCAACAAAGCAGCTCCCGGTGCATGGGCTGGTTTCGGGAGGGGGTGACTAATACATCACCTGCAACCGAAGCCGGGGACCTTTTGTAACTTCAGCGGCAGATAGGACCACAGATCATTCCGGATGAATGGAGCTCTAAGTAGTTACAATTCATGGGAATTAATCAAGCTGTTCTCTGCCGTGTACATCATTTAAATCACTAAAGCGCTCCTACTGGCATCACTTGGTGGTGGCCTATTTTCATGGCAAGGAGAATGTTTATAGCGGAGCAGAGTGCTCCCCTCCACCCTCCCACTCCGGCGCAGGGTGGGGGGACAGACGCTCCGTCAAGGTGCTGTCCCTGTGCCTGCTGTGTTCCTCCTGCTGCTGCCCCACTGTGCTTACCATGCAGAGCTGGGAATAAGCTCCTCGTGGAAAGCATGCCATGAACACGTTGTGCGATAACGCCCAGGGGATGCAGCTAAACAGAGACTGAGCTGCCTTCAAGGAAAAAGCCCAACAAAAACAACTCCCTTCCCATCCAGTTGTCGTGGGATATGTTATGAAGTGGGAGGTGGAAAGCAAGGAGTGGAGTGTGTGTGGGGGGGTTACTTCTAACCGTGTCCTGAGAGGAAGCAAGCTGTAGTGGAGATTTTCCCTTTACCAATGACTTCCCCTGAAATGGAGAGGAGGGATGCTTGTGCACAGAGAGTTGAGGCAGCGAAACAAGGCAAGGATGAGTAGGACTTGTTCTTACCCAAATTCTTTTCCAACCCCTTCCTCTTTCCCAGGTTAAGTCAGCCGTGCTCCTAACGGGGGTGGTGTCTCTGCCAGACATAGCCTTGAGTCCTTCCCCAAACCCTACCCTGACCATCTCTTCAAGCCCAGGTGAGTCCGAGTCTCCCTGAGGCCAAGTTTTCGGGTAAGTTGTCCCACTAGGCTCAAGCTCTGGATATAGTCCCAGCGAAGCAAAGAGGAGGACATGCCACTGTCCTCACTTCCCAGGCAGGGTGAGTCCAGTTTCATTTCTTCCCATTTGCCTTCAGCTGACCCAGGTAAAGGTCACCCAGCCAGGATAACCCACAAGACCCACAATGTGGTCCACGTCTCAGGTGTGGAGAGCAGTGTAACAAACAGCTGAAGAAATAACGACATTTTAATGCCTCCTAACTGTAGGTTTACAAAAATATCGGCCTCTGGCTGATCTACCTTGCTTTTGAGCTTTAAGTCCTTGGGAAGAGCAGTGCATTAACATGGGTGAATTGTTTCTTGTCCCCAAGATATTTCTGGTATCTTTGCTTAGCTCTGCACTGTGCAGAGTAAAATGTCTTTAGATGTCAATGTGGGAGGCACTTCATAATCCCCTGAGAAAGATCTTATCCTCCAACCTAATGGTAGGATCAGAACTGTTCCCAAGCATCAGCCCATTGATCCGGCAGTGGAAGTTGCACAAGGTGCATCTATATGCAAGATCCAAGGTGTCCTTCAGGGTGACATGTGCTTTGCCACAAAAAGGCTTTAAATCTTTAATGGGAAAGTGCACTTTGTTCCTCTCTACGAACACAGTAAAAGGCTTTAAATAATAGCTGTTCATGTGGCCCTGAAAAAGGTTGCCATGCGGCTGAACTCTATAAATCTGGACATTTGTTGAATTGATTTTGCCAAGAAACATACTACGGCTGAAAAATGAGCTGGAGAGATAAGACGGTGGTTGCTTGCAGATGCCATGCTGCTGCTGCTCTGCAGAGAGCTTTGTTCCTCATTTAAAAAACATATTAAAGCCCACTGTAGTAGTGGGAAGCTTTTGGCTGGCTTGAAGAATTGCTAGATGAAGCTAAACCACTCTCACTGTGGTGTAGGAACAGGATGAGCTTTAACCCGGTCACTGGGAGAGGAGAGGAGTCAAATTAGATGCCATTACACAGAATTGTGAATCCAGGACGACTGCGCTGATTCGTTCCCTCTCTGGTTATGAGAGCAGAGACCAGCTGCTGTCTCTTGCTTCCAAAGCTGGTGGACATGGCATTTTTTGTTTTGTTTTGTTTTTCTGATATGCTGGTGTAATTAAAATGCTCTTGTTTTGCCAGTTTTGCAATACTGGTTATACCAGTATAGATTTATTCAGGAATAAGCAAACCCAGAAGCTATGACTATCTCTAAGAGCCCAAAAAATTTTTTTTTTAAAAAAAAAAAAAAAAAAAAAAAAATTTATGCACAAAAGGAATCAAGCTGGTAACTGGAAGAGTTTAAATTAATGCCTGCACTTTTAGAGATATAACTTCCCAAACAGGTAAGTACTAAGAGCCTTCCAGTGCATTGGCTCTGTTTGTGGTCCAACACTGAGCAGCTTCCCCATGCACCTCTGGAGCGAGCAGGGTGTCTGTGCCCCTGGACATCTACATGTGGGCAACTGCATTAAGCCCACAGGTGTCCTTGTTTGATGAGCTGAACAGTTCCCAGGCTTTGCTGACATTAGTGACTAGACCTGCATTGACATTGTGAATCTCGCTTCCAGGTGAACACATATGTGGGGGCACCCAAATGCGACTGTCTTAACTTGGAAGCTGAAGCCCCAGTGTCCCCATCAGTGCTTGGGGGCAAATACTCCGTCCTGTTCTATTTCTTTCTGACCCTAAGATGATGCTGAGGACATAACCCATGCGCATCTTCTGGAGGTGATTCCCTTGGTGCTAGAGACTCCAGAATCACCTGGATCTTGAGCTTCTTCACTGTTGCTCCTGATACAAGAGGATGGGTCTGGGCAAGAAACAAAAAGATCTTAGCAGTTTTGTCTATAGTATTAAATCAAATGTTCCTAGTAAAATCTACTAGCAGAAAACACTCCATTTTCATTTTATTAAACTCAGTCAGCATTCAAAACAAAGGGAGTTGCAAACTGCCTGGTAGGAAAGGGTCTCTTCAGAAATTGTTTGGGACAGTGCTTGTTGGCATGAGCATAAACGAGCCAGGGACTGTGCTAACGATCTAAAAGTATGGCTCATTGAGTTCCTCTAGCAGGGAACATTTCCTGACACTGCTTAATTGACTAGTGCAGATGAAGGCAGAAATAACAAGAACCCTATATTGTCCTCCCCTCCTGCTTGGTTGGTAAGAGAGGAATGTTCTCCATTTAATATCTTTGAAGGAGCTCTTCTTGTTCTGGTTCACTTCTTTTCTGTCTCTCACATGATGTGGTAGAATATTCATCTTTCATTTTCTTATATCCTTGTTTCTGGGTATAGCTCCTGAATGCAAATTGTCTATGTAGTCAGACAAAGTGAAACTGTCCTGAAAGAAGACTTTGAGAAACCACCTGCCAACCAAAGCATGTAATCAGTGCAGAAAAGATGCAAGGTCACAGCCAGGTATCTTAGCTGCTAGCTCTTCCTTGTTCAGTGATACTTGAACACCTTGGCACAAAGGAAAGGGATATATTCATGTTTTTAACCAGATTTCAGGCCATGGTCCACTAACCTGCTCTGAAACCTTTATCTCTGGCCCATGGGAAGGCATATTTTGGAAACTAAGCAGTGATGGACCAGGAAACCGAGAGTAAAGTAGGTGCGGGACAGATGTGCTGCTTGAGTCAGCTTTTTTTCCACTAATGTGGAAAAAAACCTTCCATCCATCTTCCAGTGTTTCAGGCTGATGAGGACTTATTTCTAAGTCTCTGTTTCCAATGATAGATTCACAGCATGTGATAATTTTTTCAATGCTTTGTGATTTTAGCAGCCAAAATGTGCCCGACGTTCCAGTAAAATAACCTTCATTTCCAGCCAGAGCCTTTTATTTCTCTATAAATATTGACAGGAAGGGTGACTCAAGAGATAACTGTATCCAAGACTGTTTGCCACAGTATTACTGCTTTGGATCCCACTGTGGTCACTCCTTACTGTCATGTTATTGTTATGCTTGCAGCAAAAAATGTGGTGAGCCAAGCACGTTTCTTATATGTTATCGTAATGCCTGTAAGCCAGGAGTTGATGCTACAGTAAAGGGTCCTCTGAGTTTGCTTTATCTGAATATGTTGATTTTTTGACCTCAGAAAAATACAAATAAACTTGAGAGGAAAGGACAGTTTTGTTGTCAAAGTTGGAGCGTGTATCAGTTCCTCTATTCTCCTTCCCACACAGCATGTGGCAGATGCCAGTCCCGTCTCCAGTGGGCATTGAGCCAACAGCAAAGTGGAGCAGATGCAACAGGAGATCCTGAAGGGACACCTGTAGGACAAGCCATGCAGGCAGAGAGGACATGTTTGTTCAGATGCTTCCTTGGAAGTCTGAGCTCCAATTAATTGACACTTTCCAAATAAAAAGAGTTATCAGATAATTCCCATCCAGGTGCAGTGTGGATGTGATAGCCTCAACAGGACCAGTCCAGAAACCAGAAAAGTACTTTGTCTGTACGAGGACCATTTCTGCACAATGCTGACTGGTGGGGTAAAGATGGTTTCAGTCCACGTAGCCACCACCTTCCCCTGTGGTTTTGGAGGAAAATTTAAATAGCCTATTTTTCAACTCTCCTTTCCCCTCCCTTTCTTCCCACTGACATTTTTAGCTCTAAGTCTTCAGGCTGTGATAGGTGACAGTTGCGTTTTGTGGCCAAACAGCTTCCCTCTTTCAAACGAGACAACTTTTCAAAACAAAGCACAACAGGAAAATGTTGGCAAAATCGAATGTTATTTTCATGGCAGCTTTTCCAAGACCACCGCTTCTGTTTTTGCTGAACCTTTGACAAGACGACACAAATAATTTTGACTATAGCAAAGGTCCAAGTCATAGTTATGCAGAGTCTCTTGCTTGCCGTGCTTTCTTATTTGGAAAAGGAAAAAGAGTGTGTGAGAAGCTGAAAATACTAATTTATCAAGTGGCTCTGTACAAGATGTATTTGAATACCAAACAATGAACTATAGATTTTGAACTGATGAAATATTTAGCAGTCCTTCATGACTTTGATTAAAAATATTTTTAAGACTGGAAAAGATGGTTATTACCAGACCCTGACCCCTGCCAAGACAAAGAAGAGGTCTCTGGTCCAGGGCTGCTTTGTGTCAGTTTTTTAATGTCTGGTTGAACTACAACATTTTCTGTTAGAACATGCTCAGTCTTCATTTAAAGTCCCTGGGTGATGGAGAATTCACTGTATATATAGATATGTTGTTGCAATGGTTCATTACCTTTGCCGTCAGAAGATGTGTACATCATTTTTAGCCTGAATTGGTTGGATTCATCGTGCCTAAATTTCGATGTTTACAGTGTAGATGTCCACAGCTGAGCGAATTGCCTGAGAGTCCTTTCAGGTTCAAAGGAGAAAAAAAGGCACTTGGTGCTGGGATCCATCTGCCCAATTTCAGCTGTTTGCTTTAGGATGAGAGGACTCTCACCCTACAGTCCATCGGTTGTGTTGGCTGGATATCTATTGGCAGTATAAAGGCCTGGAGTAACTAAACTGAGATGCAGTTGTCTCCACTTAGACAAATGCTGCTTGACACACGTAAATAATGTCTGGCTGGTGTTAGCCCTTTCTCTACTGTTCACCTTCCGAAGTCTCAGCACCCACACAGAAGGAGCAGCAGAGACTCGAGTAACTTTTTACTCTCTTGGATAAATGGAAGGGATTGAGATTCTTAAGCCTTTTCTAGACTTCTTGTTACTGGAGCTTTTCCCTGAGCTCTTGCCGATATAAAAAAGGCCTCCGTAAAAAGAAAGTTCCCAGAGCAGTCCTGCTAGTGTGCAGGTAGGACAGTGCTGTACACACCACTTGGATTTTTTCCCCTTTTTACACCCCCAGAGTTAACGTTCGCCTTCTGAGCATTGCACTGCATTGCCTCCACATCATTTGGGGAAGTTGTGAGCACCTACATCCCTTTCAGAAAAACATCGCTGATCTGTCAGTGTATACTGACCCTGCGCTGAACTGGATTGTTCAAGTGAGCCACAGTCGTCCATGCACTCTTCGTTGGTCTGTGTAATTATCTGATACTCTCTCCTTTTTTCGTATGTTTGTTTAACGTTGTGAGCACATGTTCATTTTTATTTTTTCTTACATTCTTGCTAAAGTCATCAAGAGCATGGACCTAAGGACATGTCTTATCTTCTGGAAGTACTCCTAGGGGATAAGAATTCCCCAGTTTAAATAAATTGCTGTGATGTACCATAAATTACTTCTTTAGTTTAATATAGGTTATGCTAAGTGAATGGATTTGGGTGCTATCCCCAGTGACTGAACCATACAGCTCCTGAAGTCTAAGCATTTTATGGCAACAGCTACTCATGTCTTCCAGCTTTGTGACTTCACTCTTGAGCTGACAGATGATGCTTTCAAGACTCTTTTAATCCCACACCTTGATGCTACTTGTGCCCCAAACTTTTATGTCCTTTCTGGGTCTTCTCAACTCTGCCTCTTCTGTGATGTTGCTTGGCTCCAGTGACGGGCTGGCCATCCTAAAGCTACTGCAGAGTCACGTACGGGTGCTGCAGAAGGCTAAGGATTGCTAGGCTCCCTCATACCAGTCATTATGAACAAACATGCAGCGCTCTGGGGCAAAGAGCAGAGCCCTATTCAGCAAAGTGCATAAGCCAAGGGAACCTTTAAATCGTAGGACTCTGCAGGGGAGTTCACCGAGTGCAGGACTGAGTGTGTACAGGAACGGCAGGATTCATCTCACATAGCTGTAGATGTCTCCAATGATAGATGTCTATGGCTGGGCTGCACTCAACCCTGGACAGAAAAAAAATCTCTGCATGTATATTTGAGATGTGTTTTCAGAGCTTGAAAGTAAACTGTTAGCACATCAGCTTTAGTGTGTGTTTTTATTGAGAAAAGAACATAAGAGCAATTGCAGGTCCATCTAGCTTTGTGTCTCTGGCAGTGGCCAGGGATGTAATTCTAAGAAAGACTGTGAAAATGGAGCAATGATGAATGGTAGTTCTCTGCAGTGTTTTCCCTGTAACCCCCACATGCAGCCCAGAGGCTTTCTGAGCTGGATTGGTTTCTAGGTTCATAATGACAACATGTGATATTTTGAAATTCATAAATCTCTTTCCCATGAATTTCTCAAATCTCCTCCTGCACCCCTAAAAATGTCTAGCATCCACAGTGTCCTGTGGCAAGGAGACCTGCAGCCCAGCTCTGCACAGAGTGAAGAACTTTCTCCTGCTTGTTTTGAACATGTCTCCCGCTTCTTCCATTTGATGCCCCCTAATTGTTGTACTGGAAAAAAACATGATCAGTTCCTACTTGCCTTCTCCCTATTCATTTACATTTTACGGCTTCTGGACAAGGTCTGAAAACCAGTCGGAGGACAAAAGACTTGATTGTGAAATGGATTTGATAGCTCCATGCCTTCTGCTAGCCTTGGAGACCTTGCAGAGGTGACCAGCAGCGGAAGGATTAGTGTACACCCTCCCTTGCCCACCACTACCTGTTCCCCTCGTGCAGACATTTTTCCTGCAGTGAGTGTAATATCTAATCATCACACTTTCACCAGGCCGGGTTGTTTTGACAGAAAGACTCGCATGAAGGAAGCAGCAAAAGCCATGCAGCAAAAAAAGAAAAAAAATGCTTTTCATGGTCCCTGCACTGAGTATCTGCTGTGCAACACACATAAACACACACTCAACCACAGATCTTATCAGGCTGGACTGTTTCCACTGAGAGGTGTCTTGCTGTTCTCCTCTATCAGCGATACGCACGCAGCAGTTGTGGAGTTTATAGACTACTTTATTTTGGTAAGTAATCTCCAGATCTCTGCGCTGCAAAATGTCATGAATTCCTGACTTCTTAATAAGAAACATGGCTGCAAATGTTACTGTGCAAATGCAGCTGAAAGCTCCAGCGACTTTGGCATGCTGCACCAAATGGGGCAGCTACAATGAGATTGGCTCTGGGTTGATGGATATTCTGGTGGCATTAAAGGTCACTTCCTCTCCAAGGATGGGACATGCAGACCAATCAAGAGAAATTAATCTGCTCTAACCTGGATGACTGTGAAGGTTCATGACTCTCTGTACACCACAGTCTTGACAAGGGACCTATATGGTCAGTGCAAAGAAATAGGTATTGCAATCAGATTTAAGCCTACTGGAGTCTTCTCCATCCGCAGACATCCCTGCCCAGGCATCGTGGGCATTTGAGAATGGAGTTGGCTTTGCAGCATCCTAAAATGAAACAAAGAAATGAGGGACTGCCAACTGGAAAACTGTACCTCAACTCTGTTCTCAAAAGTATTAGTCTTCCTCCATTTTGTGTGTCTGGTTTGTTAAAATTAAAGCCTAATGGAGAGGAGAGATGGGCCTATTTCTGAAACATCCTCCCCTCTGCTTTCTGAGGTCCCCAACTTGTGTCTATCCTAGCAGCCAGATGCAGACAAAACTCAGAGAAAGGCCACCCACTTCAGCATCTGGATTCTTCAAAGGTTGGTTAGACAGGAGATGCTCAACATGTAGGTATAGCACCCTGTGGCGTGGAGGAAGAGGGATGAGGATTTAAGCACGCCTGATCTTGGTTGTAGCCTCAGACAGCCAGTCCCGTGTGTCCTGGCTAGAAATACCAACCCAACGTGTGGTATCCCACGTTGTAGCTCTTGTGGGATTCTCAAAATCACCAGCAGAAGAAACAAAAAAGAAACATCTAAACAGCCTTATTTTGAAAGCAAGGCAAAAGGGTGATCTCCTGTCCTGTTTGGTGCTGACTTCCCAGCGACTGCTCGCTGCCCGACACTGTACATCCCCCTGTGGGCTGCCAGATCAGACTAGATGCTGCTTAGAGGCAGGAGGGGAAGAAAAGAGAAACAAAGGAAAAAGTGACGCCCAGCTTACAACATCCTAGTGCTAGGGCTGGGGTCGGTGTCAGATACTGTGCCATTCCCGCAGGAACCGAACTGTGGTCCCAGATAGGAACAAACCTTCGATGACGGCACAAACCCATCGCCTCTGAGTTGGTATTTGAATTAGAGCATGAGTGGGGAGCTTGCAGAGAGCGAGGGGAGCGGAGAGTGGCAGATAATTTATGGGTAAGGTCTTCAAAAGACCTCTGTTCCCTTTCGGGACAATGGGAGTTACTGGGGACTTCGCATGCTCTTGCCAATCTGGTCACGTAAGCACAAACTCCCTGATTTGGTTTATGAAGAATACCCTTCAGTCTGACACCGACCTCTAAAACAAATAGAGTATTGCGTCGCGCTGATGCCCCATTCATCACCGGGTGACAATGGGAGCCAGGGCCCGTGAGCGAACAGCATTTCATTCAGGGGAGGACTGAATTGCTCTGAAACACTTGTCGCAGAGCGGCCGGTACCAGCTCCGTGCCGCCCTGCAGGCATGCTTCTGCGCCCGTCCGAAATGGACCCCCCTGGGAAGCTTTGGGATGCCACGGCACCGCGGCAGAATCCTATTTCACAGCACACGGTCAGGTTGAGCTGCAGGGTGGGAGAGCCAGAGCGACCTGGGGTGGTCCAGGGGGTGGGAGGGATGAGGAGGTCCTTTTTTGTGTCCCACTTTGCAAGAGGTGTCTCCTCACTCTGGGCTGAGCCAAGGGGCAGTGCTGTCCTGGAGGAAGAAGGGTGGCTGAGGGGCTCTGGATACGGTCCTCCCCTGTGCACTGATGGAGGAGGCCAAGAACTGTGAGCGTAATACAGCTGTGGTGAAAGGCGATGGAGAAGCAGGGAGGCAGGGATGTGCAGTGGTGGGGAGCTGGGCATGAAGCCCAGCCAGCCGTGCTGTGCCATTGCCAGAAGGGTAGGCGTCTGCAAATAGACCATAACAGGGGGACTAGCTAACTTTGGTGGCTTCTCTGTTGCAGTCATGTAGGTATTTCTGCTGCGCACAGCTCTCTTTGCTGCTGTTCCTACACGAGGACAGAGGAGATGGCTGGTGGCAGGAGAAAGCCACCGTACCAGGCTTCAGAGGAAGGTGCAGGGACCGTTTGCTGGCCCTCTATAGGGAATGAGGCCAAAAGGAAGGCTTTCTTCCCCCTGCCTAAGTTAGGCTGGGCGGAGCACTAAAACATTAAGGTGCATATGCCCACTTAAGTTTTTTTCATTCACATTCTCCATCAATGGTTAATTTTTCCTGAATGAGCCTTGGACTGTCTGGTGATTGCGTTTGCTGTTCACATATCTAGATCACAAAAGCAATCACAGTTCTACATATGTTCCTCATAAGGACCTCTGCAAATGACCGAAGTGAATATGCAGCCAGTCATTCCCACGTGCAGATATTAGCATGAAGTGTGCAATTACAGAGATTCCTTCAGCAAATTGTGTGTGTGTGTACAGATGTGTACGTTCACACTTTCAACAAGCCTAGTCTTTTCTGGGCAGGCATCAGGCCTGAGAGAAACGCTCCCGCGCATTTTCGGAGGGTGTTGTTTCAGGGACTAATTCTGCCAAGGACTCGCCTCTCTGGGAAAGTGGTCTTGCGCTGGTGCCTGAAAGATTGTAATGTGCAGCATTATCTTTCGACCGACATCTGTGTTAACAACTGAAATGAAATGATGGCACATTAAAAACTTTACAGCCCTGTTGCAAAACGCTTGCCAAAAATAACCCCTGAGCTGCTGCTGTAGGTTACTCTGAATTATGCCTGAAAAGAACACATCCAACGCTACTTGGAAGCAGACACACGGTCGCTCGCAAATCTAATTATCTCCTGGAAGATGAAATACCAGTGCCTGTGTGAAAGGCTCAGGGGTGAGTTAGGGCATTGTCCCAGCATTTGGGGGAATAATACGTGGATTTGTGATTTCTGCAGGTCGTGAAATCACAGTGCCCTTGCCAAGTGTGCAGTTGTCTGATCATGTGAAGATCACCCACCTAATGCTGGCTTGGCCTGCAAGGGATCTCAAATAAAGCAAGCAAGGGCAGCACTGTGACAGTCTGTGTCTTGATTTCCCAGCTCACTGCTCAGAGAGGGACAGTGTTACAAGGGTGAAATGACTCAAGGGTAGGCTTGTCCTCACCTAACACAAGTCATCTTGTTGTTGCAGGACCTTTGACACCAGTAGGTGAAACCTGCAACTTTCTTCTCCTCTGAGTTGTCCCCAAGAGGTGTCTGTGTCTCCAGGAAGGCAGAGAGAGGCTGGGTGCCTGGCTCAGCTGGATGGAGGCTGGGAGATAGGGCTCTAGGACCCCCAGAGATATCCTGCTGGGTCAGCTACACAGATAGAGCGGCATGACTGTGGCTGCTGAGGCAGTGCAGCTAAGCCTGGATGGCAAGATTGAATCGGGGACCAAAGGCATGGCCTCTATCCAGGAAACCTGTCTGAGATCTCCTGCGGAGGGGAAGGACCGGGTGAGGCTGCTACTGTCTCGCTGGTCTGCTGGGAACCAACATGACGTGGAGGAAGGGGACTTTAAAAAAATTCTCTAAAAAAAGTCTTCTTATTCTCCACGCAAGCCAAGAGGACAGTTTCTGCTTTAAAATCTGCCAGGGAGAGCCCAGGCGCTGTCTAACAGGGGTAAGGAGATATTATGCCATGCGTATGGACCACCTTACAGAACTGTTTGTGAGGCAGAACTTGACTGTCTTTGCCCAGGGCTCAGCAGGTGGGGGATTCTCACTGGTGCACAAAAACAACATGATGAAAATACGGCTCTTTGGTAGTAAGAGCATAAAAATGGCCACGCTGAGTGAGACGGAGTCCCATATCCTCTTCCCTGCTGTGGTCATGAGTGGCTTGTCTAGAGAACATTTTAAAACAGGATTAACACATGTATTTTGGCACTGGTGAGGCTGCACCTCACATACTGTGTTCAGTTTTGGGTGTCTCACTACAAGAAAGACTTTGAGGTGCTGGAGCATGTCCAAAGAAGAGCATCAAAGATGGTGAAGGGTCTAGAGCACGTGTCTTATGAGGAGCAGCTGAGGGAACTGGGATTGTTTAGCCTGGAGTAAAGGAAACTCAAGGGAGACCTCATTGTTCTCTACAACTACCTGAAAGGAGGTTATAGCGAAGTGGGAGTCAGTCTCTTCACCCAAGTAACAAGTGGTAGGATGAGAGGAAATGGCTTCAAGTTGTGCCAGGGGAACTTTAGATTGGATTTGGAAAATTTCTTCACTGAAAGGGTTGTCAAGCATTGGAACAGGCTGCCCAGGGAAGTGGTTGAATCACCATCACTGGAGGGATTTAAATGATGTGTAGATGTGGTGCTTAGGGACATGGTTTAGTGGTGGGCTTGGCAGTGCTAGGTTTACAGTTGGATTTGATGATCTAAAGGTTCTTTTCCAACCTAAATGATTCTACGATTCTATGATTCTCTGAGTGCTCTGCAAAGCCCCAGCCATTTCTCTGAGAGGGGTGTGGTTTCTTTACATTTACTAACCCTCATGGCATTTCTCTTCCATGAATTTACCTATCTAGTATCTCCTGGATTCCTATGTACATTTTTACTACCTACTCATTCCTGTGGCAAGGAGCACCACAGCTGGACTACCCATTGCAAGAAGACCCATCTCTGGTCTGTTATGAACCTGGGTTCTCCTATGTTGATCTCCCTAAAGCTACATGGTTGCCCCAAGAATTTGTCTGGAGAGGGAAAAGGCACCAGTGAACCAGGGCAAATGTGACTGTGCTTCAGAGCATCGGTGGTTAATCATGCAGCAGGCAGACCTACAGGATTTCCAGAAGAGCTTCCAGAAGGACATTCAGTTCAACTAAGATTTGCACTGCTTTCTAGAGATGGCTGATAGCTCAAGCAGGAACTTAGGGTGATCATTATCTCAACAGGCCAGGCAACACGAATACAAATTTAGGTTGGCAGTCCCAGTCCGTCATGTTCAGATGCACCTATTGGTGTAGAGAACCTGAGCTGTGAATGAATACTCAGACCTATGGGTATGTATAATGTGATGTATCATTGGATAATACATGTATGCAAAAAAATGCAAACATTTTCATAACTTTCCATTTCAGCAGAGTTTATGTGTGGGTCAGCTCTGGAGAAGCTGAAAGGAGGCTGGCTGGACATAGGCCACCGCTGAAACAAATGCGAGATATGCAGCACATTGTGGGCTCTTTGAAAACTGATGAGCCTGTGGGGCAGAACGTAATCTTGGAAACTGTATAGTAAATGGTGGAAAGAAGTCCTTAAAAGTAAGTAACTTGTGCTATTTGAAAATCTCTAGAGTATGGGAACACCACAGGGAAAACAACAAGCGACAGGAGGAGAGGACCAAGGATTTACAGAAGACCTGTGATGTTTTGGAGAAGCAGCTGGAGACCAGAGATATGCAGAGCACCTGGAAGGACACTGCCTGCTGGTACATGGGCAACTGAATCTGGCCAGAGCAGTTACAGATAACACAAACGGAAATCAGCTCAGAGGTTATAACATCTGTATTAAGATGTCTACACGCATGTGGAGAACTAGGACAGAAGTTCCTAGTGCTATTTGAAATATCTGATGGCATCCCACCTGGATGGGATAAAACGACATGGTATGACTGCATTGGGAAGCTGAATCTCACCTCATGTCAGGGGAGTTCAGAGATGGCTTAGCTCACCAAAGGCAGGTATCTACGCTGTGGGACCTGAACACAGCTTCTCAGTTGCATTAACTGGCCAGATCATATGTAGACACTTAGATGTAGGTGCTTAAATTTAATCTACGGCTATCTTAATCTCAGAGAATTGCTGTTGGTCTCAGCAGCATGAAGAACCGTGAGATAGACAGGCAGAGGTGGTTGCAGCATGTAGAGCTCACAGCTGGGCAATGCTGCGCCAGGGAGGACACGATACCTATTGGAAGGGAATTTCATAGTGGGGCTAGTGAGCAGCATGTGCTGAACAGCTCGCTGCCCTTGCAGGCGTATCCCAAAGAGTTACAAGCACAAACCACAGGGAGGGTCCCTAACTCACTTCATCCCTTCAAAAACTCATGTGAGAACCACACGTTGTCCAATACCTGCCAAAATGTTATTTCTCAGGATTATTTATTCTCAGGATATTTTTTCCAGGATTATTTCTTGAGGATTTTGTGATAAACTATGCTAAGAATAACCCTAGTGGGAAAGATGTGGTTTGGCTGAGTGAAAGGCATCCCACTGCCCTTCGAAGCTTTGCCATCAACGTCTGTGAGATTTATCCTCCGAGTGCTTCATGTGTGAGAAGACCCCGGTATGGTAAGCACGGCTTAGTAATGTGGCGGAGGACAATATTGTCTCCGTGGGGAATATCCAGCATATTGTGTTTTTGCAAAATTCAAAATACTGTCAGAAGCTCGCTGGCTTGAGCCTAGAAGCTGCTGCAATCCAAACTATTGGCTGTGAGATTTCAAGTGCAGTGTTTGTTTGCTCGGTGCCGTGTTCTACGCTCATTCTTAGGGGTTGTCGTGTCCAGACCATCTCCTGGACTCCGGTCTATTTTACATTAGCAGAGCCATGCCTTCAAACTTAATCCCTTGACCAAATTTCTTGAGCCCTCCTTTTTTTTTGGCTTGTGCACCAAAGGCTCAGTTTAACCTTTTGCAATAACGAAACACACCCTGGGATAATGCCTGAAGTCTCTGCCTGGTTAGCAATTATTTAAATACTCTGTTATGAATAGGATCAAAGCCTTCTCTTATTGAAACACTTCATTCCTGATGCCAGAAGTTGTCACCGCATGACAAATGGATTGCCTGTTCCCTTCTCACAAGTGTGCTCTAAGCAGACAGGGCTGGGCAGCCTGTGGGATGGGGAGTATAATTAATAACAATATTTAATTTCTACAGTGAAGAACTTAGGGAAGGATAAATATTGTACCAGCTGCTGCAGCACAGACGATGCAGCTGCCTCCGGTGAGCAGCCGAAAGCCTCTCAGTGCTCGTGAAGAATGGCTCCATCGGCAAAAAGCACGGCCACGTGCACCGTGTCGTGCTGAAGTGCGAGCTCCATCGCACGCGTCTCTCAGAGTTGCCTGAAATATTTCAGCCGGGCCAATTTTTTCTCAGTTCCTGAGCAGTGCAAGTGTCATCGTTCCTCCAGCTGATAGTAGCTATGGAAACTGTGACATCACCGCCGACATAGCGATACATAAAAATTCAAATGGCTGGGGACCGGTTGCTAGGAGAGCTCTGCTCGGGAAAGTCATCGGGCAGGCAGCCAAGGGACCGGAGTCTGCCGAACATGTTGTACTTCACCCTGGTGATTTTACCCTCCTCCCCCTATTTTCTCTTTCACATGCAAAGCTTCTCTTTTTTCTTTTCCTTTTCCTTCCCCCCCCCCCCCCATATTCACCCTTAAATTATCTCAGAGATTTCGACAATGGGCTAATGAGCTGGTGTAGTAGCTGCACGTTACCACAATGTGTGCAAGGGCAGGAAAGAAAACCACAAACTGTACTTACCATGAAATAAAAGCAACCGTCAGCCACATTTGTAGCACCTGGGTTATTACAAACATGCATTTTGGATCACTTTTGGGCAAGGGTTCTCCACTAAGCTTTACGTGTACGCAAATGAGCAGAAAATCTCTGATCAAAAATCATCAGAAATGAAGGCAATCTGAACCAAAGATGACGAGTAACCTCTGTAGTGGGTAAAACCTCACATTGCAACTGGTCTGAATTTGGGAAGTGGAGTGTTTTCCAGCAGACTGAGTCACACCTGGTTTCTGAAGAACTGGCGCTTCTTGGTGGTTTTGGACCACTGGTGGTCAAGGGAAACAAGTGAGGCAAGTTTTGTAGGGCCAGCTCCTTTTTTTTTGATTAGACCGAAATTGTTTTATTAGACCAAAATATTTAGAAAAATACACCAACCAAGCAAACCCTTCTTTGGGCTCTGAGAGGTTTTGGTGAAGCAGCTTGTTTGTTCCTTCCAGAGTTCTTGGTTGGCCTAATGAGGGATCTTGCACACAGATCTGGTCACACGCTAGTGTGTGCATCTCCCCTGCATGTACCTACAATAAATACACAACTGATATGTCCATGCTTATATGCAATAGATTCAGGGGTCCAGGTTTAAATTTGTGTTTCTATGTATGTATAAATAGATACATACATTTTTTTCTCTTCCCAGACTGAAATGTAACTTTCAGAGGAAGTTGTCCAAGTAGATTTTCACATGACCACCCAAGCACGAACAAATGGCAAGATTTTAATAAAGGCAATATTCACACTGAATAGTCCTGGCAACTCTGTGGTGGTTGGGGAGCTTTGCCTAGGAATTAATCATCAAAATTATTTGGTAGAGAGTTTTTTTTTCCCAGAAACTGAGTGTGCAAAATTCTTAGAGTGTAACCAGAAACTGAGAAGGAAACAGAAAAGAAAAAAAAGCCATTGAATAACTTACTAACAGAAAGTCTCTGATTCTTGAGAAATACATGGGCACTCAGCACACCCCAGCCACCTACATGAACCCAGACACACCCTGAAGATACACATGAACATCAAATGAAATCAAAGTTATTTTGATTTTCATGAACTGAGTTGTGACCTATTAAACATCTCTTACGTTCCACTCCAGACACAGCTGCAATTTAACTTATTCATGTTTCTTAAATGTACAGGACAATGTGTGTTAGGCGCTGAGATCTTCTCGAACAAGACAGTAGAAGTTAAGAAAACATCTGGTGTGGAAGGATATTCACCACAGGTGCAGTGCACTGATTAATGTGTACTTCAATTTCTTTCTTGTGCTGATATCCCCTCCAAGGAGCCTTCCTTGTCCCACCTGCAGCAGACCCTGCTTCCGCTGCCTTGGAGAGGCATAGTTCACTGATCTGAGCTTTAGATGTCCTCTGAGTTGGATACATCACTTGCATTGACACCGAAACTCAACAATCTCCATTTGCTAAAAGCTGCTCCTCCAGCAACTGCACAGCATCATTATGATACCAGTTTGCTAACACATCTCTGGCTCAATATATCAACTATGATGAAAACAGGACCAGACCCCTGAAGTTTGGAAAACATCTAATCAAAAGCTCCTCAAGTACTCAGCGGTAACAGTGGGCTTGTCCAAGCTGGCAGCACTACCTGGAGAGAATTCCAGCAGTCAAGCCACCTGAGTGTAGTCCTGGGTCCTGGACTCAGCTCAGGCACTGCAACATACTGATTAATCTAGTTGGATCAGATCCTGGAACCACTTTGCTCTGTATAATTAAAGAAACTCTACTAGATTCCCCTGAATAATGCATGGTGGGTACATGAACTTCGTTTCCACATCCCTAAGCAGATGGCACTGAAGAACAAATGAAGGGCTTTATGTTCATGCCGTTGCTGATTCCCGAGTCAACTGGTGCCTCTAGCAAAAGTATCTGAGTTGCAGATACTCTGATGCTCTTTCATCTGTGCACTGTCACTTGAACTCATTTAATAAAAGCTGATTAGCACAAGTGCTCCATGAACTTTTCCATTCATTAAAAAGACATTACTTTTGTTGGTATTCCAACTATTCCACTCATTTCCTGTATACTTTGCATCATACTCCCCAAAACTGAATAGGATACTTAGTGATGGATATGGAAAGAAGCAGGAAATCCAGGGTTGTCCTTGGGTTTAAATGAACATTTTCTTGCACAAATTGTGGCAGCAGGTGGTCTTGGTGATTTTCTTCTCTAGGGTCCCCTGCGGGACCAAATTACTCAAAAAAAGATGGAGGTTTATACAGGTGTAAAAGCATGATTTGGGCCACTTGATCAGCATAAGGACAGAAGTCATGGTGCATTCAAGGCAAATGTGAGCAGGTTTATGGATCTGAAACATCTAACATAAGAGACTTGGGCTTCTTGTGGAGTATAGCGACTATTACATCAACACAATAGAGTGGAAAGTTGGTTCAAATTGCCTGCACTAAGAGGAAAACAGTGACAATGGAAAACAGAACTAGTCATCAGTGTGCTAGCAGCATCTTTTCAGAAGACTTACTTGGTATGAGAAGTACTCGTGTAACTGAGGTGAGTGTCGTGAAATGTGAAAAGTGTCATGGAGGTTACACCTCCCACTCTATCTTTGCTGAGTGTTCTGCCCTTTTGAGATCAGAATCTGGCAGTTGTGGAAGAAGGGATCAGGGTCTAGACTGGCCATGGATATGCTGAGTGGTGTGCTTTCTACATGCCTCCTCATCAGGCAACAGCCATTGGTTTTGGATCACCTTTTGGGAGGAAGGTGAGACAGGCTTGGAGATCTGTGCTCTTGCGGTGCAGTCAGCAGGAGATTTGCCATCATCTTCCAGTGGAATGAAGAATAAAAATTTAAAACCCTGAGCTAGAGTGAAGATTTTCCACTGACCTTCATAAACATCCCTCTGCTCAGTGTGGTGCTTGAGCATGGTCACTAACAACCTTTTTTCTTCCTCTTGCTTCATTTGATGATTGCAACGGTAACTCTCTTCCACTTTGTCTGAGTGTGTGTGTTTCTAAGGGATCAAGCTATTGCTTTCTTAGCTTACCTTGAGGGGGTGCAAAATACTTTGGACAAGCTGCTACATATTTCACTGTCATTTTAGCATAATGTGCAAAGATTTCTCTTTAGTCATCTTGATGGAAATAAAAGAAAAAAGTTAACGAACAACCTCTTTTAATACATATAGCCATAGCAGGATTTGAACTTGCCTCCTCTAAAATCAGGTAGGCATTTTACTATCCATTAGGATACAAGATCTTTGGCTACCTTCCATGGGAATTTAAAAGCATTAAATTAGCTACAGGAGGGTTTCACTATTGTTCCCTAAATGTAATGGGAAAGGATTTAAATTTACAAGAGGAAAAAGCTAATAATTAAAAATTGAACATAAGGGCTATAAAGTACAAAATGGGTTCCCTCGGACTGGCATACAAAACTTCATGAAAAGTGGAGCTCCTGCTGTGTTATGCTTTCCTAGAATGACTAAGAAAAGGTTGTTTAAAGGTGATTTTTGTTGCAAATTAATTGCTTGTGGCTTCCATGGGTCTTATAGCCTATAAAGATGGCCCCATTGTGATTTCCATTGATTATTTCATTGAGGGTTTCCCCCCCCTTCTTGTTACCAAGATCACTTACAAGTAAATAGAAGTGTTGGTGAGGATGTTTTGAGAGCTCCTAATGCCCCAGATCTGTCAGGCTTTGAGCACTTAGAGTACAAATCAGCTGTCTCCAGTTCCTGCCCAGATTTCATGCATTTGCGCTTTTTCCATGCAACGTCCCATGGGCCACTGGCAGTCACTCAGCCCAGTATGTATCATGGTTCCCATCTACTTGAGGTCTGTAGGTCATGGGGATGTGGTGCTGTGATCTACCTATATGAGTCCTGCCAGTAAAGATAAAACTGCTCCTCCCAGGGGTCCTTTCAGATTGGAAAAAACATTGTCCTGGTCTGTTTTCAGCCCTCGACCACTAAGTGAGAAAGACCTACTGGCATTTGTAGCATCCTAGTGTTTTACTTCGGGAGATGGTAGGGACCGGGATCCAGCTGGTGTTACTGTAGCTTTGCCAGGTCCCTGTGATGGAATTGTACCTGCCCTCATGTCAGATCATATGTCCAGGCAGGTCTGGGATATGAGTATTTGGGCCAGTAGTTTGACTGATCACTCAGCAGACACCAGAAAAGACAAGCTGGAGAAAGGTCTGCTGGCAATGCAGGACCTGCCAGCAACCTGTCAGAGGGTGGAGAACTACCAAGGGAGGTCATCCTCACTTGCCTTCTCCACCAGGAAGTCCAAAGGTGTAAGTGAAATGTGAAATCCCAGCAGTCCCAGCTGCCCGTGCAGAAATGCCACAATGTCCCAGTATCCCAGGGAACATATCCAGGGAACAAGGGTCAAGGAAAAAGCTTGTTCTTAGTGTGCTTCTCCTGAAATGGAGCTTTCTTTTCTGAATTTTTTAGCCTGTTCGACCCAGATAGTTCCCGTCCCAGAAGCACCTGCCACTCACATCTTTTTCATCTACGCAGTCTCATTCATCTCCTCATTCTTTTTTTCTGCAAGCCATCAGTTCATTATTGTTCTTATTATTTTTAACTTCTGTTCACTACAAACCCCCTTCTGCATTTTCTCTGACTCTTGACACTTTTGTCAAATAAACAGTTGAATTATGCTGCCTGCCCCTACTTCTCCTTTTTCACTGAATTTTTTCACTCCTCCAAATTTTTCTCTGCTCAGGCTGAATTCCCTCCTACCCTTCACTCCTAGTCTGTTTTCTACCAGGTAATATAAACTCCAGGTCTCCTGGGAGAGCTAACCCGATATGAACACCACCACACTTGTCTATTGGTGAGAGGGTTGTGAAGTGCCTATGGGGAAAAGAGCGTTATCCAGGCACACACTGTCGTGGCTTCATCCACAGGAAAATTTTGAAGGGGATAATAATTTTAAGCCTATAGGAAAGCAGAAAATGGGTTACAAAGCAGGGTGGGGTTACCAAGGGTAATCCCCAGAGTTTATTTGCATAAGATAAGGATGTTTATAGAAAGGTTGTGCATTCGGGCTAATTTCTTTGGGTGCAAAAGTATTTGCAGATCTGAAGGATGCTATGAGACACCAACGTTAGTCACGTCACTCATGGCTAGTATTGGGCTAGGTCTTCTACTGATCCCATAACAAAATGGGGCTGAGTAAGGAATGAGGAGCTTTTTGCTCAGCATATGTGAAATCTTTGTCCCACTTCGGCAGGGACTCTGTTTCATCTTGTTTAGCACTCCTCTGCAAATGAGCTGTTTAAAAACATGGGTTTCCCTTCACCTTTTGGAGAGGGACAACAAAAAGCTGAAAGATGTTCAGTTTCAGCTTAAATTCCAAGAGGAGGAAAGAAGGGATGGAAATCTGTTATTTACTGTTACATTGCTGTTATATATCAACATATATGACTAAGTGGCACAATCTGGGCTCAAATTTCCATTATCAAGAATAGATCATTTCTGAACACAGAAGAAAGTTTCAACCAGACCTCTTGCTCCCTGGCGCTAGGACTCAGTGCTTACAGAGAGTAAAGACTGTGAAGTTGGTGCCACTCTCAAACAAAACTTCTGGCAGCCTGCAAGGCTAGAGGTGTGTTTTGGAACAGACTCTCTGCTCATTAAAGATCAGCTTCTACCATTTGCTCCCCCAGCACATTAATCGTTAGCTGGAGATGGGTGGAAGGGAAGTGATGTATGTTCAGGTTTTAGCAGAACTTTTATGTGCTGAAATTGTTGGTCAGATAAAAGATGACAGAAGATCAGATTAAAGACAGTATTCAAAACTTTTTCAATGG
>NW_010532481.1:54634-58200 GCF_000687285.1 Phaethon lepturus | reverse complement strand
CGGTTCAGGCTGCCTACACCCCGATGTCGCTCAGGTATGTGCCTTTCTGAGATCCTCTAATTCACTATTCAACAACAACTCTTTTTTTTCCATTGACTGGGTAGGGAACAAGGATCTGGTGGCCCAGGTTTGTAGAAAGTCTCAATTTCTCGTTGATTTCTTGAATTCTGGTTGTGTACTCTGAGCATTACTGCCTTGCTCTGATCTTCATCTGGGCTGTCTACCAGATGAGGAAAGTGGTAGTACAGTCAGCTTGGTCCAGAGCAAGACAACTTCAACCTGGAAGTCCCATGGGCTCTTCGGGCTGCTGTTTCTCCTCCCTGTCTCCAGGTTCCCCACATGCAGTGAGAAGGCAATACTCCAAAGCCACTTAGCTGTGTTAAGGGGGACACAGGAAGGAAAGTCACCTGACGGCACTTTTGGCATCACAAGGGTGCGATGTCATGTCACCAGCAGCAGATGGGTGGACACAGTGAAGCCACCAACTTGCACTCAAACTATCTATTGCCAACACATTGTACTTTTCCAAACCCACGTTACTGGTGTGAGACTCAGCGAAGGCAGCAGCTCTTGGACAGAAAACCTGGGATGATTTCACTTCGCAAAGTGTTTCGGTCGGCAGCCAACCAGACTCTTACTGAGCATTCAGCATTTTATTTTTTATACAGAAATAAATGGCAAAATTCCCATGATCTTCAAAGGGACAGCACGGCCCTGAGTCTGTATGTAATGCATTACTGTTAGATGGAAATACTTGCTGGGCTCTGTTACTGGTGAGATTCAGAGTTTTATTTTTAACTGCTGTATTTTGTTTTATTTTATTTTATTTTGGTGCTGCAAAAATACTTTTCAGTATATTCAGAGAAAGCAGTAAAACCCGGTCCAGGACAGTTTAATCTATGGCTCTTTCCATAGTATGAAAATCCAGAGATTTGGATCAAACTGTATTCCTGAACAGAGACTTGGGAAAGCGGGGCAGGGGGGTGAACTCAGTTCACACATTGCAGCACTAATCCCGATTTCAAACGTAACCACCTCCAAAGGTAGTGGATTGAATCTCTACCGAAACGAAGAGGTGGGTTTGTTGGGGAAGAAGCAGGCTGGAAGAAACAGCGGACACGATGAGGGGAAGCCGTGCTAGCAGGAAGGGGAGGCAATCGCCGTGCGCTGTGGGAAGGGGTTGGCTGAGCAGCGATTTCCACAGGTCACGGCTGGACCCAGCCCTCACGACAACACCTCGCCGTGACTGCCAGGCTGCCTTAAGCCCCGTGCGTGAGCGTGGGAGCCGTGGACGCTCCCGCAGCCGGCAGCTGCATCCATAGCTGGCTGCCTTCCCCCAGAGCCCTCCTCACCTGCGCACATACTTCATCGCAAACGCAAACTGCAGACCAGGATCCTCGAAGGGGTTGCCAGCAACTGTGGGCTGATTTATGAGTTGCTGTCAGATGCGATAGAAGGAGGTTTGCAAGCTTCCCAGGGAGACCAGGTGGCTCTGAAGAAACCTCTCTCGGTCGGGGCTGTTGGTGGTAGGTGCCCTTGGCTAGTTATAGCTTGGAAAATTGTACTTTCTGCAGCTGAACGTAGAATCACATCTGAAGGAACCTGAGACCTGGAGGAAATGGATGGCTGGCGATTCTTCATGACCCCATCCTTTGCAGACAGGAGCTGGATTGCTGGGGGCAAATTTTTCCCTAACTGAGCATTGCTGGCATTAGCTCTGTAGCCGACCCAGCAGGTCCAGTTAGGGGCCACGACCATGTTCAACCACATGAGCTGCAAACAAAGTAATCATGTGCTATTTGAGAGATGGTGGTAAATACAATGAGTAGATGCGAGGAAAAGGACGAAGGGAAAAGCTGTGATAGAGCCTCTCACTTTCCTCTGCAGCACCTGCTTGTGGTCACAGCCGTGAGCAGAGCGTTTGACCCAGGACCAGCCGGCTCCGCTGGGTCAGCAGGCAGCAGTAGGATGTGCAGTGCGCCGAGCAGAGGGAGCGGCAGAAGTCCCACGTGTCGCGCTCTGCTTATCTCGTTTGAGAGCAGTGATAAATAAATCCTTCCCCATGAATACATCTCCAGGGGTCAATGCCAGAATTATGGTTTCTCAGCATCTCTGCTGAAAATCTCCAGACCAGCTTTGCAGGAGGGGTGGGCAGATGGCATCCAGTTGAAGGACTCCATAGCACCATTTGTCATGGTGAAGAGCCACCAGGCAAGAAGCAACCTATTTGGCTCGTTGCAGCCCTGATATTGCAAGTGGCAAGGCCATATGCTGTCTCCCACAACCTGTGAGTCTGTTCACATCTCATCAGGAGCTATGCTGAGGGGCTGTGAGAGCTCCCTGTTTATATGGCGTGGCTTATAAGCTTCTGCATTTGTCACTCCACGTGTGTGTGTCTCGTGTTTGGTTTCAAGTCTGTGATAGGTCTCTTTGGTTGCCCAGGAAGGTCAGGATGCTTCTTGGCCAAAACATTCTCCCTCAGGTTTGTTCATATTTTCCATTCAGCTTTTGGTCAGAATCCAGTTTTCAGACAACCTTTTATAAAACTGCCTTTTTCTTGGTCTCCCTCTCCCCACCTTTCTCCCCCTTCCAATTCGAACAGGCTCAGACCTTCCACACACTGACTCAGGCACCAATCCGGATCCAGACAGTCGCACTGGGATCAGCAGGCAAACACGGAGCCCAGGGCACACAGAAATGTTCCCAGAGCAGAAATCCTAGGACAGAATGCTCTGTGCAGTTTGCTCAGAAGTGGGAGTTTTCTTTCCAGGAAAACTTTTCCTCTGGGGGCTCAGGCTGCTACAAAAGAAGAGCCCTTTTTGCTGCCAGTGCATCTGTGCATCCTAAAAAATCCCAGCCATAAAAAAAAAAAAAAAACTCTCCACAAAATTAAATATTCTCCAAAAATTTCTCCCAGCCACCTTTGCCAATTTGCACCGCCCAGCTCCGCTTTGCGTAAAGGCCATAGGGACCTCTCTGAGTAAGGGAATGGGCGCTAGCGTGGCTCCATCCTCCTGCACTCACGCCGGAGGGTTGCTCACTTACAAGGAGACGGAGGGGAATTGCTCACATCGAACCGCTGAAAACAGCCCTGGCAGTGGAGGGCCGGGGCTGAGCTGTGCCCGGCCACGAGCAAACCCGAACGGCCGGCTGCCCCCAGCCCGGACACCGCCAGGAAAGGGGATGCTGCTCTGCCACGCTGTTGCCCGAGCAAGCCAGGCTTGTTTTCGATGGTGGATGCTGGCACGTTCCCCTGCCGCGTCCTTCGGAGGCGGCAAAGGGGACTCGGTCGGCGGAGCCAACCCTCCCGGGCTCACGTGGGGCGAGGGGTGGCCACGGCGGGTGCCTGTGGTGTCCCCGCAGCTGGCAGGGCTGGCTGCCACCTTCTCGCCACTCATAGGGTCAGGGCTTGGGGAGGGAGCCAGGGTGGCCGCTTGACATCGGCCCCGAGTTTCTCCGCCTGAGGAAGACTCAGCTCATGGTAGGGCATGTGCAAGGGAAACGCGAGCTGCCGTGGTGCGGAGCGGGATGCAACGCGGCAGGGGGAGGCGGGCGCCCAGACTGCC
>NW_010532481.1:36867-54621 GCF_000687285.1 Phaethon lepturus | reverse complement strand
GAAGGCGAGCAGCCAGGCTGTCCCCGGGTCCTAGCTGCCTTTTGCTGCAGGGATGGCGTCTGGAGCTTCTCCACACCATCCTTAAGTAGAAATCCCTCCTCAAAGCGGTTTGCAAAGGGCTGCGAGTTAAACGCGGCTCCTCCTTGGCTCCCTGCCCACCGCTGCGTTCGGGCTATGAGTCAGGGACCAGGGGAAGGAAGCCAGGGGATGCAGTCATGCTGGGGCGGAGATCTGTGCTCCAGAGCCTTCCTTACGTGTGAGTGGTAGTTGGAGGTGGCTTCTGTAGCTGGAAATGCCCCCACTGAACACTGCTGCTGGGCCCTGCCGTGCTAGAGCTTTGGGAGATGCTGCAAGGAGGGGGTTCTGGGCAAGGGACCCCAACACTGAGCTTAACATTGAGCTGTGGAAAACCTCCATCCCTGACTGTGCCTGGGAGCACCCTGCCTTCTCTGGGATGCTAAAGATAGCTCACGTGCCCTTACGTCAGCTGGCTGGCATCATCTGGTCCTACCAAGGGGACACATAGCCCCGCTGGACCTGCCAAGCCCTGGCTCACCTCAGTAATCACTCTCCACCTGACAGCTTTGGAAAGGAGAAGGAGGTGTTTCAAGCCACTTGCACATTTCCCTGGGCCTGGTTGTGAAAAACCAGCTCTTGGCTGCTCTGCATGGCACCAGCTGGAGATCCTGAGGGAAGCTGTGAGTTGAGGTCTTGTAGCAGATGCCTATCTGTGCCCTTCCTTCTGTGGCTGCTAGGTAATGGGGAAAGGACTAGATAGCTGTGTGGGTCAGCACCCTTTCCAGAGCTAATTAAGTAACTTCATTTTGTTGGGGACAGACTTTTTAGTTGGGTCTGCAGTGGTAGGACAAGGGGTAATGGTTTTAAACTGAAAGAGGGCAGATTCAGACTAGATATAAGGAAGAAATTTTTTTACAATGGAAGTGGTGAAACCCTGGCCCATGTTGCCCAGAGAGGTGGTAGATGTCCCATCCCTGGAAACATTCCTGGTCAGGTTGGATGGGGCTCTGAGCAACCTGCTCTAGTTGAAGATGTCCCTGCTCACTGCAGGGAGGTTGGACTAGATGGCCTTGAAAGGTCCCTTCCAACCCAAACTATTCTATGATTCTTTGATTCTATGTTTCTATGATTCTATGAAGTGCATCTTGGCCTGCTTTGTGTACACCAGGGCAGAGTACCTGAGTGCAAAGTGGGGGACCCAGAGGTGAGACCCACTTACGGCAAAGTGGGAGGCTACGCAGAGCTGCTCCCAGCATGGGTAGGGAGCTCGGTTCTGCAGTGGCTTTGGGAGCGACCACACACGGTGCTGTGCAGGCATGAACTGGATCCAAGTGGGGCTTGACAGTAAGCTACAAATCAAACCCACACATCTGGGGCATGGTGATGCTCTAAGACTCACCAGCTTTGCCTTTTTTAAAAATCCCCAAACTGGGACACTCTGCAGTCCTGACCCCGTTCAGGATCCTCCATTTAGAGAGACTACTGCATCCCTCTCCTGAAATCACATAAACTCCAGAAACCAGGGGTGCTGGCATCTGCCTGGATAATTTGGCTGACTGAGCATGACTTTGATTCATTTATTTTTTGAGAGGGGAATATCTGGCTCAATTGGAGGCTAATTCCCTCCTTCTCCTGAGATTGTCTTTAATAGCTAAATCTCAGCTCTCTTGCTCGCTCTTATACCTCTGGAAACAATTGAATCAATTCCTTGTTTATAAAATGCCTGTGTTTGTGTATAGTTGACAAAATAAAACCTGTCTTCTATTTTTCTGCCAGATCTCAACAGCATTATTCTTGGAGGAAAATTTTCACTTTATTTTGTGTGTGTTTCTCACTCTCCAGCTGCAAGAAAGTTGCACTTTTAGAGAAATGGGAAATGCAGTCCAGAGCGAGATACACCACTCACATTAAGGAATTCAGGTCCTGACCTAAATCCGTTTGTCATCCAAACCTGAATCCAAACACACCTGATTTTCAGAAGCTGATAGTTGGAGCTGGACTTGAAACACACAACACAGACATCTCTATCACAGATACAGGGCCTAAAGAAGTGCCTTACTAGCTGTTTTTCAGGTGTCTGCTGACCCCCCACATCCCGCCAGCTGACTCGTTTTCTCTGACCTTAGTCATCTGACGGTGCGGAGGATCCACGCTCTTTCAGTGAGCAGCAGGATGGCTCGAAGCCATCCATCCTTGCAGGAAGGGTTCTTCTGAACTGTTTTGGATGTCTACTTTGGGTGATAAGAACCACTCTGGGACCTCATGAACTTTTAAGGGGACCTGAGGGTAACTTGCTTTCATGAAGATACTCTCTTTTGGCCCAAAAATGCCATGACTTGGTGCTGGAAAAGCACAGCACAACTACATCTGATGATAGGCACATGCGAGGGTGGGGTAGCCAGGGCTCAGCATGGACAGGGGGTGTGAGGAGGACCTGGGATGCTCTGTGTGATGGACCCAAAAGTTGTGCCTCTGTGCAGCATTTCAGATGTGCCTCTCTGCTCCAGAGAGGTTCAGACTGAGGTCGAGAAATGAGAAAAGTACTTGAAGTCCAGTGTAAGGTAACACAAGTGCAAATACACCTCGTGGTTTGACCAGTTCACCTCCATGTTCTAATGCCAGGCTGGCAAAACATCCCAGCTTCTCCTGGACCCAGAACACCCTGGGCAAACACAGCTTAGTAGTAGCATGAGTTTTGGCTCTCCCTTTGGCCCTCGATCTTGTCATCCTTTGCTGCTGCCAGCAATATTCCCAGGGTTCAGGCAGCAATATTCAGGGTAAGTCTTTTCTTGTGCTTCATACAGTGGTCCCCGAGGCTTTGCTGCCACCAGAGATGCGACTGGCATGGCCATTCTGTCCCAGTCCCTCTTAAAAAGAAGCAGAGATTTTGAAAAGTACATGCAGAGCCATTCAGGCACAACCATGATGCCTTTAATTCACATCCTTCCTTCGTTTGAAATAACATCCTCATGTAGACAAGCTGTAAATTCAGTTTTGCCAAAAAAAATCAAGTTAATCCCTGCATTTCTTAATGCTTATCAGACAGTTTGGTCCTGGATTTTCCTCTCTAGAAGAAGCCTTTACTAGGTTTTCTGTACCTTGAGTACAGAAAACTGACCTGATAGCCAGTCATGTTAGGGCACTTCTTCTGTGAAAGTAAATTTAAAAAAAAACACTTCCCATGTCAGGATCTAGGCTGCAGAGAGCAGTCTAGGGCAGTTTTTACTAACACGTAGATTTTGACTATCTGGGGAGGTTGTGAAACACATCAAATAGGTGGTTGTGTGTTAGAAGAAACAAGGTTATCCGTCAGCAACACCGTTCCTCCCACATGGGAAATGAGAAGGACCTTGGTTACTGGTTGCAAGAGGTCCCACTAGCTACGCAGCTGCTAAATGTTTTTAATTGCTTTCAGCACTCAGTCCCTGTGCCATGGGTGTATCTTGTACCTCTGCAGCTGGTAACTACCAGCACATCTTGCTCCCTGCAAGAGGAGGGACTGAGCTGCTGCTGTGTAGAATCATAGAATGATCTGAGTTGGAAGGGACCTTAAAGATCACCTAGTTCCAACCCCTCTGACGTGGGCAGGGACACCTTCCACTAGACCAAGTTGCTCAAAGCCCCATCCAACCTGGCCTTGAACATTTCCAGGGATGGGGCATCCATGGCTTCTCTGAGCAACGTGTTCCAGTGCCTCACCACCCTCATAGTGAAGAATTTCTTCCTTATATCTAATCTTAATTTACCATATTTCAGTTTAAATCCATTACCCCTTGTCCTATCACTACATGGCCTTGTAAAAAGTCCCTCTCCAGCTTTCTTGTAGGCCTCCTTTAAGTACTGGCAAGCTGCTATAAAGTCTCCCAGACCCTTCTCTTCTCCAGGCTGAACAACCCCAACTCTCTCAACCTGTCCTCATAGGAGAGGTGTTCCATCCCTTGAACCTCCAGCCCTCTGATCATCTTTGTAGCCCTCCTCTGGACTCACTCCAGAGGTCCATGTCCTTCTTATGTTGGGGGTCCCACAGCTGGAGTCAGTACTGCAAGTGGGGTCTCACCAGAGTGGAGCAGAGAGGCAGAATCCCCTCCCTCGCCCTGCTGGCCACGCGGCTTTGGGGGCAGCCCAGGACATGGTTGGCTTTCTGGGCTGCAAGCACACATTGCCAGGTCACGTTGAGCTTCTTATCAACCAACACCCCCAAGTCCTTCTTCTCAGGGCTACTCTCAATCCCTTCATCCTCCAGCCTCTATCTGTGCTTGGGATTTCCCCAACCCATGTGAAGAAAGAAGACAAAATCATACAATCAATTTCTCAAATGATTCTGATGAGGTAAATCAGCAATCATATGTTTGTACTGGTTTTGGCTGGGATAGAGTTAATTTTCTTCACAGTTGCTAGTATGGGGCTGTGTTTTGGATTTGTGCTGAAAACCGTGTTGATAACACAGGGATGTTTTTGTTACTGCTGAGCAGCGCTGACACAGAGTCAAGGCCTTTTCTGCTCCTCACCCCACCAGCGAGTAGGCTGGGGGTGCACAAGAAGCTGGGAGACTGGCTGGAAACTGATTCCAGAGTGAGGGAGTTTGAAAAGTGCCAGTACATTAAAAAAATGCAGTGAAAAGAAGCCTTATCTTCAGGCTGATATAACATGTAGATATTTTTACCTCGGTATACCCAATTCTTACGTCTAATCTAAGGTAAACACACTGCAAAGGGAAGGTAGCGCAGTTTTAGTCAGCAGTAAACTTTGCAAAGCCAGCTCCAAGGAGGGGATAATCTTTCCCTTGTCTAGTTTGTTTGGAAAGAAAAATTAACTTGCTTGTTCTCATTGTGTGTTTGCCCATTGTATGCACAGTAGTTCTCAGTGGTACAAAGTACAGCTTTTTATGCAATACAAATAGTTTATAAACATATTCACTTGGTTTTGCTGCTTTCTTGACTTTAAGTGATTAAAAAAAAAACCCAAAAACTATCTTTGCCAAAAGAGCATTTTCAGCTGAATTTTGCTGTGCATGAAATGAGAAGTTGAGCTCTGTTTTGCAGTGAAAGAAGAGACTTTATTTCTATTCCTTGTGAACATGCATGGTACAACCTGGTTTGTGCAGAAGCAGAAATATTTTCTGCTATATCTCACAGTCAAGGACTCTACGGGTTTTGTTGCAATCATCACAGCAGTGCAGCCCCCTCCCCTTGTTTGCAGGGGGAGATGTTTCTAAGAGGCAGGTGGGCAAATCAATACTGTTCAGGATTGAGCCAGGCATGTAGCCTTGTAACTTGCATTGCTTAAAGGTTCTTCTGGTCTGGAGACCAAAAATAAAAGAGAAAAACTGACCATGCTTATGACTAATTCATTGGGTTGATACAGAGTGAAGTGTTGTTGTATATACAAGTACTATCCCTAACAAATGGTTAAAACCATGTCAGTGGGAAGGTTTATAGGTGGCTATATCTATTGACTGATTAACCATTTGTGAAAACACATAATAATAACGTCATAATCCTTTACCACCTATTACAAGTCTTGTGGTGTGAAGTATTCCTGGAAAAAGACATCTCACTCTTCATTAAATAATAAGATGATGGGAGGTTTTTTTGCCTTTTCCCTTGCAGAGGTGGTCTGGATGGAGGGGAGAAGATGACACAAACCACACTGATGGAGGAGAGAAGATGACACATGCAAGCTCTCTGCAAGCAGGGGCTGGTAGGACTCAAATGACACAGCCATCCATATTTGTGCCCTCTCCACTCCTGTCCTCCCAAAACTTAATAGAGACCAAGCAGTGAGGTTTTGGGGTCTACCCTCAGCAGGGGTAGTCATGACTTTTGAGCCAAGCCAGTGAGATGCGGTCGCAGAAGTGTGTAGGGTGAGGTGAACGGACTGGTGAGGGGAACCTGCCTGGCACCTTCAGTGCATCTGCTTAAAGCTGTTCTCATGGGAAAAGCTCATCAGAGATGAGTCTACTGTGCCAATATGCCTCCTTGTGAGATTTGCAGGGGCCCCAGACCCTGGTGACACCACCACAAGGCTATTACTTACAGTGTTTCAGCTTCTCGCAACTGGAAGACATCATGGAAAAGAGAGGGGAAAAAAAAAGCCACAGGCAAATATTTCCTTTTCAAACAGTGATTCCACATATGTAGGGTACTCTGGGGCTGCGGGGGTGGAATATGTTTTCCCCTCTTGGTTTTTCCTCATCCCTAACCTCTCGGTCCTTTTCAACGTTTCCTTTCTCTCCATGGTTACTCTACACAAACAATTTCCTTGCTGACATGGTCAATGCAAAACTGCCATAAATATGCACCGCAGATGCAGCGTATTACTCACTCGCGGGGTGACTCATCTGGAGCAAGTTGGGGAAGAGCCATGCTGGGGCCTGTGAGTCAGCATGGCTGGTTTGCTTTTGAGCTCACACCTTCAGGGCGTGGAAGCACATCTCAGTGACTTCTGTGGAAACCCAGGGAGCCCTGATCTGGTGGCCCTGATGGCTCATTCGGGAGACTACTAGAAATCGGGGGAGGAAAGTCTTCGGTCCGTTTTCCTGTTGTCACTGGCAGAAGGAGAGGGCTTGTGCATTAACAGGTGGTCACCGTGATCAGACGTGGGCTTTGAGCCTCAGCCCGTCCATGGTGAGAACCCATCCTTCAGTCACTGGAAGCCGAGGTGTTAGCACCTGAAGGAGGGCAGGCACTGCAGGTAGCAGAGGGAAAGCCAGACAGTCACTGTATCTTTTTCAGGGCAGAAAGCAAGCTTCACACGGTGAGCCCATAAACCATGGATTTTCTTGTGGTGCTGACCCTAACTCAGCCACAGCTCAAACGTGTCCTGAGTCTGGATGGTCTCAGTATCCTCAGGATGCTCAGAAGTGCGCTCTATTTACCTGTTACTGTGGTCTGCTTATTCCCAAACATTAGGTCACCGTTCACAAGAATTCGGGGTGCCTACCCCAAAATGATTAAACTTTCACAGTGACAGATTAAAGTAAATTTTCCTTAACAATATAATCAGCCACTACAATGAACAAAGCAAGACAGATATGGCATGGGAAAGTTATGGGTAGCAACTGATAGGAACCGTATGCAAGTGTGAATGCGGAAGAGAAACAAATCCAAATGTAAACCGAGGAAACATAGACACTTACAGTCAGAAGGGAAGCATTGTGTTGTTTTGTTTGGTCTTGCTTTGTTGTTTGTTTTTGGTTTTTTTTTCCAAAGGATAACAGGGAAATTGGTTACTAAGGCAGAAATTTGTCATAAGTGTTGTGACTGAATTTCGTGCAAGACTGGGGCATCTGCAGGTGGAGGTGAGTGCCAGCTTGGGGACAGGAATGCAGTTGGGGCATCAGATCCTTCTTTCATTTTCTTAAGAAATAATCTAAAATATCCTCATCTAGCTGAAGCAGATGGCTACAATCACACCATTTTATCTTAATCTGAATAAGGAAAAATTTGTTTCTTGGCTTCATGACACTCAAGCTGTTTCTCTTAGCCTTTTCTCCAGGAAAAGCCCCAAACACTTCATACCTTTGACATTCTCAGGTTCTTTACCTACCGGCCAGACAAACTCATGTGCAGTTTCCCTAAGGTGTCCGTAACAGTTTGGATATGCTAATCTACCACTTATATTCTGCTCTATCTCCAATGGTTATCGTATACTGTTTCATAGATGATACTCCGCTAAGTGCTATATTGAGTCCTCTTGAAAGAATTAGGCTTAAACAGGGTGTCTAAAGGGTGTAAAGCCCTTCTGGGTAATAATTTGTAGATTGATCTGGTCATGCCAGGTACAACTTGTGCTCAGTCCACGCTGTTTGCTGAGCAAAGCTGGGCCAATGCTGTGATGCTCCTGTGTGCTTGGGCTGGCTTGCGTTCAGAGCGCCCCGGAGCTCAGGTCTACCTTTCATCCCTGCTGTTGCCGAAGCAGTTGTTTTGCAGGATGACCTTAAGATCCAGGATTAGCTGGGGGCACAACCCCAAGCCCCAGAGGCTGCATCATCTGAGGGAGCATTCATTGCAGCACCCTGCAGCTAGGAGTTCACGAGGTACTTCTGTGTTACAGTGCCTTGGTATCTCCTACTCCTGGCCATGGCACGCAGCACTGTTGCCTCCTTTTCAGTGAAGAACTGTTTCCAAATCTACATTGTCAGGCTCCAAAAAGGGTTGGTTCACAGCCTGTTGTATAGGCGAGGTAAAGTTAGATGATCCCTTACACACCATGAAATGCTCCATGAAATTTTGTAGAGGATAGAATATGAACCTCCTTTAAATAGACTCCCTGTGACTGCCTGGGGCCTGTGCTTCTCATTAAGATTGCTTTTGTTTTTGATGAGCAAGGGATTCTTGGAGAGCATGGCTCCTCTTCTCTTTTGTACTTAAATCCCTCCTTCACTTCTCCACCATGCTGTGTCTTGGCTGTTGTGGTGACACCTTTGTGGGACTCTTGCCAACCACTACCCTCAGAGCAGCTGGTTTGGTTCCCGGTTTGGGAACCTTGCTGGGTTCCCCCTTCAGTGCCCAGGCTCCTCTCCACATTGGCAGGAGATGGTGTCTTCACACAAACCCACTCCAAGCCAGAGGAATGGCTCGCTAAATGCAGAGGCAGAGGCATGCAGATATTTGTCAGGCTTCTTGCAACAGGAAGGAAAATAACCATCAGCTGCTGTTAAAGCTAATAGGGTGCAGTAAAGCATGGGTTTGTTTTTGTGGTGCTTTACAGAGGACAATTAGCAGTCTGAGAAGATGTTAAGAGGACTTGGGTGGAAAGGGAAGGCCTGATGCAGGAAAAGAGCAGGATGAGAAGAGGAAATGCTCTCCTGGTGGAAGTGGAAGGGTGCAGGCATCCTTCAGACCACTTATAGAATCACAGAATCATTAAGGTTAGAAAAGACCTTTAAGATCATCAAGTCCAACCGTCAACCCAACACCACCATGCCCACTAAATCATGTCCTGAAATGCCACATCTACACATTTTTTAAACACTTCCAATGATGGTGATTCCACCACCTCCCTGGGCAGCCTGTTCCAATGTTTGACCACTCTCTCAGTAAAGAAATTTTTCCTAATACCCAATCTAAACCTCCCCTGGTGCATCTTGAGGCCATTTCTTCTCATTCTATCGCTTGTTACTTGGGAGAAGAGACCAACACCCACCTCACTGCAAACTCCTTTCAGGTAATTGTCAGCCTGGGAGCCATGGACTGCTTCCAAGAGGTCCAAGAGTGGTAGATAAGAAATGTACATTAATAAGCTTTATTTTGCTTTGCGGGAGTCTGCTACACAGCTGGAAAATGTAATTAGGTCCTTGTGCTGTAAAATGGTCTGCACAGATGTTGCTCCAAACTGGAATTAGAAGGGGAATCTGGGAACAGGTTAGGTACAGGCTATGCTGGAGTGGATCGTGTTTGCTGTGAATGCAGGAGGACAAGATTGTCCCAGAAGCCACCTTCTCTTGACCCCAGCCATTTGCCTGAAATGTCCAAGGCAGTCAGAACAGTTTCTTAGAAACCTGGAATATCTCTTCTGTGTCCCTCACTTTGGGTGGAGTGCTCAACCATTTCTACAGCCTGAACATCAAGTTTACAGGATAAATTGGGAGATCTAATGAAGGAGCAGACTTGGAGAAAGAGAATGGGACAGAGAGGATCCCAAGCAATAGAACGACCTCCACAGGATATGTTCTTTACTGATATGGGGGTAAGAAACAGAGCTGAAAGAGGACAGTGTGTGAACAAGGAAGATCTCTTCCCAGTCAGTAAATTGGTGTGGAGAGACCCCACATTTACATTTGCTGCATATCCTGTGTGGTTAGTTGCCTCTACTGGAGAATGCTCCTTCCCAGAGCAAGGTGGAGGATTCAGAAAATTTTGTTTCCAGTATTCTTCCTCCATCTAGCAAGTAAACAGAGCACACAGGGTATTGTCCTCTGGCTGATGCCTCCAAATGGGAGATAATCACCTGTCACTACCATCAGTCATTCTTTCAAGCTGTGAAGAGCTGCACTTTTATCTATAGGTTCAGATTTTGATCTAGACCTAAGTGGGAATAGTCAGTAAGTTTCCATGTAAAAGAGCTCTTGTTCTTACATTATTGCTTTGGTTTGTTGTTGTTGTCTGTTTGGTTTTTTTAACCTGGAGAAAGTCCAACCAAGAACAATAGTAAGAATCCAAAGGTTGCAAGTCGAGCATCCTGGTGCTAGAAGCTGCCAGAAACCAGACTGGTCACATCAGTTCCATTTTATCTCCTATTTTGATTTCTTTTTACAAGATCCTGCCTATTTCATCAGAAGGCCCCAACCTCATTCAGCAATGCTGGTTGGACAGTGAACCAGGCAGAGTGTGCCATAAAGCAAACACTTTCTTTTGTGATTAAGGCACAGTGTGGGTATCCAGGAGAGATAAATTATATTCTTGGCTTTGCTACCACCTTTTGTTTGATGTTCAGTTGGGTGAGATAGTATCATAATGGAAGTGTACAAGGTGGCTGAATTATAGTGGTGGTTTGGCAGCATGAGTTATTACAGCCTTCTCCACTGTAGATTTTTTGGTCTGTACCTTTGTGTTCTTGCAACCAAGCTTTTTCATAGCACACATTGTCTTGGAGGACTGGGTAGATCCCTGGGTTTTTTTAATGTCCTCAAAAGCAAACAGCGTCTCGGTGATTGCTGGTTTGAGCAGCTCATTGTGATCGTGCCTTTCTCCACGTGGGGGCGATGTGACCTGATTCAGTACATACAAGAGGCAATTCAGCGTGAAATTAAGATGACAAAATTTTGGCATCTAGCGTTGGGTGTCCGGCTGAGGTGTAGGCACCTGAATGCCCTCTGTAGTTGGTGGAGCTTTGGTCGATACAGACAGTGGAGTCTAGAGGGAAAGTCAGCTTTCTCTAGAACAGACAGGCATCAGCTGAGCACATGAAATGCTCCTGCCCTTGACTGCATTGGGTAGGGTCATAACTCCCTTCCCACCATAATGCCTTGAGTGTCTTTGGAATAGCCTTGAGCTTCCTGTATGGGCTCCAGCTGCTGCCCCAGAAGGGTCTCCTAAAGGTCTTTGGTCACATCTGCCAGTTATGTATAGGTATTTTAGCTGTCCTGAGGCATGCCAGGTGGCACTGGATATCTAATTGAACAACCAAACCAAGGCCCAGATCTCTGCTCACAGTTATGGGAACTTGGACATTTAGCTCATGTATAGACAGAGGCACTCAGCTGCCTACATTTAATGGTCTTGTTTTCAAGCTAAGCCCTGCCAAGGGTTATTGATGTCATTGAAGAAGGGAAGATGTCCAAGTGGGTGTGGAAATGCAGGACATTTTTGCTCAGGGGACTGCATGTCCACCTCTTGGTCAGGCTGTAAGGAAGGCACTTTGTGGATGAAAACCTCAGTCCAAGAAGTAGCTGATGAAGGTGACTGAAAATACAGATGATGCTCCACTGCCAGGTTGCATAGTCAGATTTTGTTGCAAAATATGTGGTAACAGGTTTTTTTAGAGACATAACCCTTTGCTTTGTAGAGAACCATCATACACCTTATGGCATGAAATATACTTCAGGTTTCTGCAGTCAAACAATGCACTTTCTTTTTATACCTCATGAAAGTTACCTTGCACTCCAGGAATATGGGAATATGCAATGATTGCCTGATAAATGTTAATTGATCTATATGATCCACCTTAGTTATGTTCGTTTTATCTGTCAGGTTGATCAGCTTTTATCTTTCTTGGTTGCCAGTGTGGTGGTGCATTTCCCCCCACCCTTGCTCCTGGAACTCTCGAAAATCCTTGGCCTTGGAGCAAAGAGTTTGGCGGTCGAGAGCCCCTTGACCGTGCCAAGCACTCTTGCGTAGCTGAAGCAGGGAACAGTACTGACCGTCCTGGGACTATCAGCTGTGGGAGTGACTAATCCTCCCCTGATAGCCCGGGAACATATTTTGTCTAATTGTGACTTGGACAGGTCAGTACCAGCATCGCTGGAATTTTGAGAATTCCAGCAATTACTGGCAAATGATTGTGGCAAGGATGGAAATTTTCTGATGCCTGAAGTCAATCATCTCCCAACCCTATAAACAGTGGTTCTCAGTGAGACCCTTTGAGGTCTCCTGGACTGCAGGGGGCTGTGACCACCATCTCCCTCTGAGCAGGATGCCTCTCGGCTCAAGTTGGTGAAGTTTGGAAGACCATTGCGAAACACCAGCACAAAACCAGGGCTGAAACCCCCTACTCCTTGAGGCTCAACCCTCGCCCGTTGAGAAATGTAAAGGCATTTGACATGAGTATTTCACTGAACTCAAGGGGAATATTTAACAGGTATACTTTCGTATATATCCTTATATTTCTTTTTATATGTCTCTGTCTATATCATATCTCTGGGTGTGTGTATAATTAGATAATCTTGTTAAGTTTTTAACTAAGTTGTGTTATTAAGTTTTATTAGAAAATCATATAATCTAACATTGTGATTTACCTTAATGGTGTTAATGAATTTTAAATTGCTATTATTCCATATTAAATTGCTGCCATTCTGAAGTTATACAAAACACAAAAAAATCATGTTAAATCACCACACCAACATCCATACACTTAATTCCTTTAGTCATAAACTGTTGACCAAGTCTGAGACTAGGAGTGGATTCAGCCACCCTGAATTGTGCTTTTCATAGATTTATATTAAAATAATTTGCTTCCCAATATCTTTGGCAGTGATTCTTTAAGTGGCCTAAACCACTCATTCACAACAGCAGAAGGAACAGTAGAGAAATATTACAGATGGAAACATTTCAGTCCACTTAAAACTACATGAAACCAGATTAGCACTAAAGTGGCAACTGAAGCAGACATTGCTAATTAGCAGCAGCTTAAAATACCCAGACAGAAATGGTCTGTAATGAAATAAATAGATCATCATCGTCCCTAGTGTTATAGGGCACCAGATCCATGGCAGAAGCCTAGGACCTCATGCTTCGTTCTGGACTTTGCCTCCCATGACCACATTCAGAATCTTCACAGGTTCAGTTCCCTTCCTAAAGTCAATTTTCACATGTGGCACTCGAATTTTTTTCAAGCATTTTTTGTTCTGCCTTACTGGGTATAGCTGCCTTACTATCGTTCTGATGTGCTAAGAGCTGCACAGAAACTACCCTCTTTTTGGGTCAGTGGGGACAGGAAAAGATGAAGTCCCAGGTCTTGGAGCAGAGCCCAGAACTACATATGCTTGTCTCCTTGAAACCAGCTGAAGTTTAGACCTGTAATGAACAGCTGGGTCCCAAAATACCTCTGTGGGTATCCCCAAATGCCTCTAATCCAGTTCCTTGGGCCTGGCTATCTTCTGACGGACCATAGATAACACTTTGGTTGAGTTGTTGCCCATGCACGGCAAGGATTTGGTTGCTTTGGAAAAAAAGGAAACTGCAGTGTTTTTTCGTTTATGTCTTAGTGGGTTAACAGAAAATCGTTGCTGGATCATTTGTTTCATGTTAGCCCCTGTCTCAGTTAGACAGACAAGGTACTGCTGTTCTCTTAGCCTTTGATACGGGACAAAAGCAATGATAGAAGGGAATTAGTAAAGGAGAAACAAATTCCAGCGGGGAGATTTCACACCGGCCTGTGGATCTCACTCCCACAGGATTGCACAGAGGCCAAGAACTGAGCAGGGCTCGTGACAGTTGGAAAGTGTCTGTCCTTGTACTGGGTCTGACAGGGGCAACCCTTCCAAATACACATTGTGAGGCTCCCTGACCTTGGCTGTGGTCTTGCATTTTCTCCCCGGACACGTAGAAATAGTTCTGCTTACCTGCATCCCAGCGAAATGGTCCAGAAAGCCCTGGCCCTGTGGTGGCCGACCCTCCAACCATCTGCTGGGAACAGCAGGAGCCTTCTGGCTGCCTTGTTGTGGGAAGCACATGGTGACATTCTTGCAAGAGGGACTTCTGCTGAGCAATTGCCCTGAAGAAGGCTGAATTTACTGGCTATGTCTTAAAAGCTTCCACTGTAGTGTTAGAGGTAATGGGAATATACGTTCCTGCTGGCCTGCTTGCTGCTGCTTTGACATCATGCCACGTGGGGGAGGTGTTGGAAATAGGCAAATATTACAGAACTAAAAAAAAAATTAAAAATCACTCTGAGTTGAAAGGGAGGAGAGCCAGGAAAGGAAATACCTCAGGCAGAGAATTACTACTTCTGTATCAAAGCCAGCAGCTCCTTATTTTAATATTTAACACCCAGGAGAGCTGAGGGGGAGGATGTTGAGAATGGGTGAAATTTTTCAAAGGCACCCAATTTCTAGTGATTTTCCTTGGGTGCATTTTTCTAGTCAATATTCAATTTGATGTGAAATGTGACTTTTGGTCATCAGAAACACATTTACACGTTCAATTGCAAACTGCTGAACAGTTTCAGCTGGAAAGCAAAGTGTGGAGAGTGGCTGCAAAAAGACACAACACCAACCCCAACAACCAAAATTCAGCACTCATTGCTGTTGTTTTTCTTACCAGAAGTCAAAATAAAGTCTTTCACTCTGGGTCAAAGGGATTGTTCAAGCTGTCAGGAGAAGAGAAGGCAAAAGGAGGAGGCAGCTTTTTGCTGTGTTTAATCACCAAAATGAGGGCTACTGAGAAAAAGTGCACAACAAAAGAAGATGAGATGGGCACAAGATGCAGCTGGGGAAATTCCTTTTGGACATAATGAAAAACGTCTTTCTCATGAGAGCACTGAAGCACTAGAAGAGAAGCCCAGAGAGGGTGAGAAGTTTCCATCTTTGGAGATAACCAAAACTCAATGGAGCAAGGCCCTGAAAAACTAGATTTGACCTTGAACCTAGACCTACTTTGATCAGGGCATTGAGCTACAGACCTCCAGAGGTCCCTGTCAACCCAAATTATTCTCCATTTCTGTGAAGTTGAGGTTGAATAAAATGAGGAAAAAAAAAGGTTCCCCATTCCCCCTCCCTATTCCTCTCCCTTCAGCACAGCTGGAGGCTGGTGTTCTTGTGCTTTGCTGTGCTTTTTGCTTTTAATACCTCTGGCCTATAAGGGCTACTAATATCCATTTCAGCTGCTTTGCTTAATCAATTAAGCTAGTTTGAAGTTATTTCAGTCCTCAGTGATGCTGTCTTACATCAGTGACAGTGAAATCAATTACACTGCAATAAGATGCACCCTTATTGCATTGCCAGCACTTATTGGGATGTCTTTTGATGCTACAGGAACAGAGAAGCAAATAAGACCAGGGCCAGACAAGGTACAAGGTAGGTCTGCAAGCTCACCAAGGGAAAGACAACAACAAGAAGTTAGTTGGCATTTATTGGGAGGGTTGAAGATGGCTGTCAAAGTGACATGGTACATGCACAGGGATCTGCTCCCTCTCTCTGCTCTCTTAACCCATCTTGTTGGTAGGAATGTCATACCCTGGGGTCCCAAGACTGTATCCAGGTTATAAGAGGCCAGTCCTGTTATCCAAACCACCACCATGACAGTCTACCTCTATCTGGTAAGAAGCAGCATTGAGGTCTTCTCAGAAAGTAGCAATATTTTTTTTTTGCCTGTTTGGAGGTGGTGTGTGGGAAGCCAAGAGGCATGGTTTAGTTTTGGGGCAGGGAGGTGTGGGGTCTTGCTGCAAAACCCTTAGACATTGTGGAGTTCTTCATTTCCATGGGACTTTGACTCCGCACCAGAGGCAGGAAAGTGAAACAGTCCATCACACCAGAGGTTAACAGGGCAAATGCACTAATAGTGCTTGTCACACATTTGGATACCATGAGGCTCTGGGCTTACCTGCTGACTCCAGTGGGAAAGTCCACAGACTTACTTTCTTTGGTCTGAGGCCACCTCACATCCCTGTAAGTACCTGGAGAGTTAGGAAGGAGCCAGGACACAGAGTTAACCAAAACACTTGCTGGCATGTGTGTCTTTTTCTGTACTGGAAAAAGCCCTGTTTGAGTGGATCCAGAAGGCTTTTGTCTCAAATATTTACAATAGGCTGCTAAAAGGAACTGCCGGGTATGACCTGGGGGCCTTCTCTCCACCTCTTTGCCTGAGGGAGATCCAAAACAATGCAAGGGAGCTTGACTTCCTGCCAGGCTTGTCTCTGCCTGGGAAGGGATGAAAGAAAACGAACCACAGGCAGCAGATGTCCCTTATATCACTTAATACAGCCCACCGCGGGAGGCAGAGGAAGAACCTGTAGCGGATGGACCAGCTGAAAGCTCTGCTGGGGAGCAGCCTTCCTACAGCTCTTGGGAAGGGCTGGAACGTGGAGTGGCCAGACCCTCAGCCATGTGGTGGGTTGCTGCAGCCAACTCAAACCCTGACTTGCTGTGGGTCACCACATCTGCTTTGATTTTGCTGCAACCAGTGACAAAAGGGGGAAAGTTGGTCCTTTGTCATTTATCAGAGGAGGATACATTTCCTCTGGAGCTTTTGAGTCCTCCAGTGAATCACAGAGAAGGCTCTATTCCTGCCCAGCACTGCTCTTCTGTGGTTTCAAAAGACAGTGCAAAAACGTTCATTCTTTTATTTGTAGAGCCTGTGCCAGTAGGACTTTATTGGTGTCTCTCCTCTTAAATTCAGAGACTTTTTCCTGGCTTAAAGGTACCTGGTAATTGACTTAGAGCTGCCTCGCCACAGGAGATTGCAGTATCATATTCTCTTTTATGTTACTGCATCATGGAAACATTCCCATGGATTTTGGGGGAAAGGAGGAATGAAAAGGTGAGAGTGGGATAGAAAGCTACCTCTGTTTGGTCCTGAGTCTGCTGCTGCTTGTCCTGAGGATCAGAGGGGATCAAGCTTCTTCCTGATAAGGACTGTAATAAGATCTAAGTGGTGATGCAATAAGAGCTGTGTGGTGATCATGGCCATCACAGCCCATGCAGGGGACCTTCACTTGAGTCTAGATAACTATTGTTCCTGAAATTTTCTTGAAAGGTCATTCTTGCTTTTGCAAACGGTGGTTGTGTCTCCTTGTTTGTTTCTAGAGGACGGTGAGAGAAAGATCCTTGCATTCGGTCCTGGCTATATTCCCAGCCCAGCCCACGGTGCTACAAGAACCAGCCCCGATCACCTTGAGTGCCCATGCAAAAAAGTAATTCTGCACCTTCTCATGGCTTGCAAGTCTCTCTGGATTTATCAACCACTGAACAGTGAAGGAGAAGAGAGCTGCAAGTCTCAAACTCCGTACTTTCAAAGCAAGAAGCATGCTGACAAACCTAGAGGAGCAGACAGCCAATGCTAACCATATTAGCTACAATTACAAGGGCTAGCCAGCTTCATTCTGCAGGGCAAAACTGATCTCTGGGGATGATCAGGAAGGCTGTTTCCCCCATGGAACTCGATCATACAAGCAGGTGTACGAAGCAGGTTTTATGACTGTACTGCAGTAACAGCTGGAGGCCCCAGCACCGGATTGCATTTCTTGGCTTGGACGAAGGTTGTACATTACCACAGGGATTGCCAGCGACGCACGACCTGGTTCAAATCAGATAAGAACATCTGCCTTCTCCTGCTGCCCTCCGTGGATGATATATCAAAACTGGGACCTGGTCTAATTCTGCTGGAGCCGAGCGCTCTTTACCTCCTCAGATAATTTGGCCCAGCGTGTTGCGAAGTGTCAGAGCCTCTGGGGCTTGAATTCTCATGGCCACAGCTGCTGGCAGTGGAACTGGTGGAGGAGATGTCTTTGTCATTCATTGCATGATCCTGCTTCTCCTCTGCAGCTTCAGCAAACGAAGCAGCTTCTACCTGGTTATAA
>NW_010532481.1:24655-36836 GCF_000687285.1 Phaethon lepturus | reverse complement strand
CCTACATTCGGCTGCACGCAGGTGGAGACGCCCTGTGGTATAGGTGCACGTGGACCGCATGGCTGTGGCTGTGTCGTGTTGCTTGAGCATCTCCAGACTGGCAAGGATGCTTATTTGGGGCTGTTCTCTTGAACAGCTCTACTGTACCTCTTTCTTCTAATATATTAATGGTGCGCAAGTCTGGCCTGATAAATGCTCGTGATAAGAATCTAGATGGAAATGAAGATGCTGCAGCAGCCATGCACATGGAGGTCTTTTCGTCATGTGATAGTAAGTAGGAAGACTGGTGATCTGGGGAAGCCGCCTTCATGTGATGACCAGTTGAGCACGGCCCATACTCCACAAACCGCCATGGGATATCGTCAACCGGCATCAATGGGCCGGCACTGTCCAAGTCCTCCAAGCTATTTCTGAGTGGGCACAAAGAGTCCTCCAGCATTTTACAAAGGAGCACGGAGGTCCCAGAGCTGACACACGAGATGACAGGGAGTACTGCCAGGTTGTGACATGAGGAATCCTGTATGTGACGTGGTCAACATTATGACACTCTCGTCTGAGCGTACTGATTCAGCTTTGCGCTAAGCAGCCAAGCTACTGAAAAGCTTCACGCCAGCAAACGCCACTGAAAATGAGAGGCAATTTCAAAGTAATTGGAGTTCCTCGAGGTTTCTGGTCAAAGTGTCGTGGCTGTTCAGCTGGGAGGCTGGAGAGTAAAAGGCTATCACCATTACACAGCGGTATAATTTAAAGCTGTAACTCCTGGGACTGTAGCTGAATGATCAGGCAGGGGCTGCTGAAGAGCTGTGGTATGAGATGAGCTGACCTGGAGAGCAGCTCAGCGGGGAGGCACGTGGCCTTGGGCCTGGCAGGGTGGCTGATCGCTTGGGAAGCTGTAGTTCTACCTCCTCTGAGATGCCTTGGCCGTACGAGGCCAGGCATGCCGTGGCGTGCCAGCAGAGTTGGGGACGTCGCTGCCCTGGGGGGAGCACACCTACGGGGTCTGAGCCGAGGCTCTGGCAGCTCTGTTGCAGCAGGGCTGGGCTGGCTGCTCAGGAGCTGCACGAAACACGGATGCTACCAGTCTGGGGAAGGCACATGCCTCAGCTACGTCTCGACTGGTGAACTATGTAGGTCCTGGGCATTGGTCCTCACAGCAGCACAAGGCTGTCCATGCTGTTAGCTAGTGCGCACAGTCCCTGGCATGGCCCCACTGGCATTTCCCAGATGGTGCCCAGGCAAAATTTGGGGGTTACCACAGGCTGGAGACACCCCAAGAGGCAGCAGTGACGTGGCTGTCCTTTGTGAAGGACAAGAACATCTTAGCGGGATAGATGTGAATTGTGCTGCTGCATTCTATGTCCTTAGAGCTGGAAAAGGGGCTCATGCCCACCCTGTTGGCTGCTGCAGCCAGGATGGTGCCAGGGTGCAGAATTGGGGCTGGCAGTCAGGGGACTCTTGGCTGTCCATCATGTGCTCAAGCCACTTCACATAATGGCCTCCTAGAGATGCCTTTATGTTCCTTTATTGTCACCTCTGAACTCTCCCCAGCTTCTGTCAGGTTAACACATGCACTCCCCAGCCCTGCAGATGCCCAGGAAAATTCAGATTAGGTGGGGTGTGCACTCAGTTGAGCACTCTGCATTACTACACTGATCTTCTGCAACGTGAGACTTTATTCGAGTACTTCTGCTTTGTCCCGATTTAAATATCCTGACAGTGGTGCAGCCCTGTGGCCCTCAAGAACCGCCGTCGTTTGAAGAGCACTTTGCAAAAATACAAGCTGTGAAATTTCCTGGTGCCACTTGGGGTTGCTTGAGAAAACGCAGCGAGGAACTGCTGCCAGCTACTGTATTACAGCACAACAGAGCTGCAGGCAGGCTGGCTTTTCGGTGTTATCGCAGAGTTAAAATTGATGAATAATAGGGCTAACAAAATAAAAGAAGGTTCTTCCTTGCGCTGCCTGGGGAACAGGAAATTCTGCACGGGCGAGCGCGCAGAGGTGAACAAAGCGTTAAAGCCTGGCAGAGCAGCTGCCGCTGACCTTCTGGTCCCAGCTCTGCTAAACAAAGCTCCTGTTACAGCTGAACTTTAGTACCAACTCCTGCTGCTCCAGGGATCCTCGCAAAAGTACATGCCGAGCTGCGATTAGCCTGTGGGGTTCTAAAAATACCTAAAATTCCTAAAAATTCCTCAGTGGGGAACGGCGGAGGAAAGAGAATGGTGGGTGGTGAAGGCCACAGAGCCCACCATGTCCTCTCCCCAGGCCACCCTCTGCTCTAACCAGTAGTTTAGGACTCATGAAGCTGGAGGGTGCTTCCAGACCGAGTTGTTCAGTAGCTGCTGAACGATATATCCACCAAAAAGTTTTGAATTTCCACCCAGCATCCTGCAGCGATGAGTTCCACGGAATAATTATGTGTGCTGGGAAAACATGCTTCCTTTTGTCTCTAAAATGTGCTTAACTGTAAATTTTCTGAGTGCTCCTGGGTCCTCTGTCATGGGAAATGATGAACAATTGTTTAACATTCCTCTTCCCCTCCCTATTCATGCTTTTACAACCTCTAATATCGTATCCTCAGAGAAGTCTTTCCTTTCAGAGGGAGAATCCAAATCCATTCAGTCTCTTCTCATATGGGAGCCTTCCATAGCCCACACTTAATGCTGGGCATCCTTGCTGCCCTCCTTCATTCCTCCCTCAGAAAGCAGAATTTGAGGCAGTTCCCAATGGAGGTCTCGCAGGTACGGTCCAGGCTCTTAGTGTGACATAAAGGTACGTGAAAAACATTTTCAGCTAATGGCACTTCTCATCCCCCATTGGAGGTGATGCTGCAATCGTATCCCACAGAAAAAAAAGCACTTATTTCTGTGTGAGACTCGATAAGAAGAATGAGACAGACTGGACGTGAGGCATTTGGTGTCTCCTCGTGTTTATGCAGGCTGCCAAACTGTGAGGAAGAAAAGAATTTGTCCTGTGAAATAATAAATAAGAATCAGGAGGCTTAGATGAGGGTGAAGGCAGGTTGTGGCATGGAACAGAGAAACAGGACAAAAAATAATAAGTTTAGGTTGAAATAGCAATAAACATAGTCTTGATGCTTTCTGCATGCAGCTGAATTAAGTTTTGACAGTTTGAGCTTGAAATTTGTCCTTATCCAGCTCAGTGCTTTTTATGCATATGGTTTACAGTGTGATCAACACCAGAGCTGTCCGTGATGCACTTTTTGCTGCTCAGGCCAAGCGTTCTTCCAGTTATTGCTCCTGGCCTGACAGGAGTATGAGGGAAATGGGAACTGTGTTGTTGCTGAAGGTGGACATTGCTCCCCAAGTGTACAAGCATCGGGGGGATGTATCTTGAGAGGCAGGTGGATTGGTCATCAGAGGTTTACCTGATAGTACATGTCAATAGAGATGTGTTTGAGGTCAACCTTAAGATCAGCTCATTGTTACTAATACTGTTTCCTGGGCTCCAGGAAAGCAGGGAGCCAGGAAGGGCAAGAACTTTATTGCTTAGGAGCTGGAGACTCTTTGAGCTTTCTTGATCCCAGTCTAGTGGCAAGAAGTATCCCAAAATGATCGAGTGCTCAAGTGCATGGCAAGTAGGCCCTTGGGAATAAAAGGATGTGCAAATTACCATATTGGATCATTTTGGGCATGTAACACCCTGTCTTGGCATAGTTGGTAGCTTCAAGAAAGCTATGATAAACAGGGGATACATACACTGCTTCTCCTGTGAAGAGTTTCTCTGAGCTTTTAGCAAGCAGTGCTTGTGGACTTACCCCCTCAGAGGCAGGACAATCCCTAGATCCCTGGAGTCCAGGTACCCATCCCCTCAGCATCTCTCCAGGAGAGGCAGTAAGCAGTCTTTTTGCTGTACATTTGTTAAAACCTATGTGTTTTTGTTTGGACCAAACTGCCATCTGTGGAAATTGGTTTCATCAACCAACCTCTGCCCTCCTCAGCAATAGTTATTACTTGGGGTGGCTCTTCACCTTTCAAAGGAAGTCTAAACTCAGCTCCAAATGGACATGTGCCTCAGGATGGCCTTGAGATGGAACAGGACCATAGCTTGGAAATCACTTTGGTTGCACCACAGGTAAGAGATATAATTTCCACTTTGCAGGAAGAATTTGCTATTGAGGTCGTACAGTCTTGTGTGAGGAGATGAGTGCCTTGCAGAGGAGGTCAGTTTGGGAACTTGGAGGCTGTGGGGCAGCTCCTTCCCCTGCCAAGACAAGCACAAACCTCCTCCGCCATCAGGATGGAAGATAATGCTGTGTAGTGTTGTTAGAACTCCTGGTTGAAGCATGTCATCCCTGGGGTTTTGACCCAGTTTCCTGGGATTTCATGAATCCTCACCTTCCATTTGGAAAACTTGTGAACCTGATGGTTGCTGGGGAAGACTTGAAAGCATGGTGTAGGCATAATCAGAAAGCTTAAAGCCTCAAAATTCACACTAAAATTTGATGCTTCTTGGTTTCAGAAACCTGCTACGGGTGGGTGTGTGAGGAGGCAGGCAGTGGCACTGATGTTTTTAGCAGTAACACTGACAACATTAATATTAACAGAACCACCGTGATCCAGAACTTCATTTGCCTTTGCTCTGTGGTAGCAGCTGATCCCAGAGAGGGGTCTCCTGTAGGTGCTGCCGAAACGATGCATGAGACCACTGTGCCCCAGGGAGCTCCTGGTCCAAGCACAAGGGCTCTGACTTGCAGTAGCTGATCCTTCTCCACAACCACCTAACCTTGTCCCTCAGGTTGCAGCTCCCCAGCCTCTGCCCTTGACCGCCTGGGTGATCCAAGTTCATGAACACGGGGGTCTCACTTAAGTGGCTGGGATGCAATTAGCTCAGCACCTTCCAGAGACTTTGGAACGTTGTTGTGGTGGTATCTACTTCCATTCCTTCATGAACCATTGTGTTTGGACGAAGGATGCTGGGAGCGGAGGTAGAGCAGACATTTAGAGAGGTGCCTGGAGCACGCTGACTCTTTTCTCCGTGGGTGCCTGTCAGGAGAAATCGGTGCAGCTCTCTGGGAGATTTCTTGCCTCCCCCCTGCAAGATCTGTGCGTAACTGGTGACAGACTGGTGTGCTGAATTCACATGTACTTGGGATACAGTGGGAGTCATTTTGGCACGTGTGGAGCTCCCATACATCATCCCAGGTCAGGAGGACTTGCAGGCTTGCTTGCGCCACTGCCAGTACTCGTCAGGAGCTGGAATTGTGGCATCAGCGGCAACGGCGGCCAAGTTTCCAATCTGGTCGGTGCTGCGGAAAGCTGCCAGGACCGAGTCCTCAGCCAGGACTTCAGGGAACGTGCCCGGGCGCTGGCTCATCCCTGTTCCGCAGCGCCCGCGGGCCACCCCTCGCTCTCAGCGCTCCCCTCCAGCCCTGCCTCTCCGCGGGCAGGCGACTCCGTGCAGCGGGGGGAACCGGAGCCTGGGGTCTCCCTGGGGCCACCCCCCTGCAAAGCCGGCATGAGGAGCACTTGCCAGCTTCCCAGAGCCATTGCTGCAACCTGAAAAACGTTTTTGGAGGCTGCTCGGAGTGGCCCTGTGATGCCCTGTCCTAAGGACCAGGGTTTTTTGTCATTTTGTTGGGTTTTTTTACCTACTAAATTAATGGTCTGGTGCCCTGTGCAGTGCAGCCTGGACAAAAAGAGTACGGAAGAAAACACACCCCAAAGCCAAACCTCCGATCTCCACAGTTGCTTTGGGCACCATGAATTACCAGTAGACGCACAACTAGCAGGAGAGACGATGGGGAGAGCAGAGGTCCATTAGCGATTCCCTACCCCCAGCATATGGCTAATTAAAATTTCTAATTAAGGCACTGTGGGGGTGAAGAAAGGAAGTTCTTGGCCGAAAGTCCCCCTCCTTTTTCTGTATTTCCTTCAATAGCTTTATAAATTTCCCCCTAAATTAACTAATTAATATCACCTAATCAGTTAATAGAATTAGCTAATTAGATTGCTTAATGGAATTTCTGAAGAGGAGATTTAGAAGCTCTTAAGGAGACTTTAATCACTTTTTATCTGGGTAGCAGGGCACCAGCATCTGCATTCATTCAGCGACTTAGAGCAGCTGTCTTTATCAGCAGAACATTTCTGAAAATCAGTAATCTGGCTTCCTCCTGCTCCGGAGTCACAGCTACAGTCATCCAGGCTTGGAAGGTCATGCTGAGCCTTGCCGGCTTGCCCCTCCAAGTTGCTGTTGCCTGCGTCTGATCGCATCAAAAATCCACCGCTCTCAGGCACTCGGCGCAGTATTTTAGTAGAGTCGGGGCTGGGGCAGAGCACTGCAAAGCAACCGACCTCCCTGCAGGTTCCGGGGTGGTTTGTTAGCCCGTGGCGTTTTCTAGGCTTGTTTGCCGATGGTGTGCTTAAGTGGCGGCGAGCGACAGCAAATCCGCAGCGGTGTGTTCACGGGGGTCGACGTTTTCTCCCGGTCCCCTCCGCACCGGCGCGCGCGTGCGCGCACACACGCTGCTGACATGTGCTGAGAAGAACGTAGCGTTGGGTGAGCTTGTGCCCCGCGGCGTATGCTGTGGACGTGCACGGTGTGCAAGCACCGCCAAAGATGAGGGTCTCCAAGGAGCACAGGGCAGCTCCAGAAAGAAGTGATTTGTTTAAGGCTGGCCAGTGAAGAGGGGTGAGAGCGGGGCTGGGTTGGCGACGGCGTCCAGCTGCCGGTAGGCTGGTCTTGCTGGGACATCCAGAGCTATTCTGGCTTTGGGCGCTGGCCCCGGCTGCTTTCCAGCAGTGCAAAGTGGGAGTGAAGACTGGAGGGCTTGTCCCTGCTCTCTGGGGACACCAGTGAGAAAGGGAGATCTTTGTGATCCAAGACGAGCCCAGCTCACGGGGCCCCTCACCAAGCCAGGCATGAGGAACGGGGGGAAAATGGGCTGGTCTGGGAGATCCCATTGAGTTCACGCCTCCACACCAAGGGCGAGATCCTGAACGACTTGCACTGCTGGAGTTGGGTTGATATCCCCCAGCCCAACCTCTGGTTACGTGCAGTGGTGGGAAGGGAGGCAGGGATCTGGTCTCCACGCAACATTGCTAACGTGGATTTGAAACGATTTCCAAACTGTGCGCAGCTTCCAGCCCCCATGTTTATTGGCTTGTTATCAGGGAGGCCACCAACAGCTACAGCTCAATGTGGGATACACACTCCTGGTTGGGTCTGGAAGCCTGGTGTCTGTCTCAGGAAAAAGCGGGAGTCATTCAGTTGTGTGTTGCCCTGGGCAAACTGCGTCCAGCCTGCAGCAAAAAACAGATTGACTGATTTTTGACTGAACTGCAAACTCTGAAGGTGGTTTAATCCATCCCCGGGTTTTGACACCACGACCTGAGAGAGTTGCAGCAGTCAGTGGCTGTGCTGGTCCTTGCACTTGTGGTTATACTGACTGTGTGATCTTCTGTGCTCACCCTGAGCATAGCGTGGAGCGGGAGAAGGAAGATGTCAGCTCTCACCATGGAGGTAATGCTCTGCCTCTCTGTCAGCTGTGCCCACATAATTTAATTAAACCATTACACTGTGTTAGACTCTCTGTACAATGGCATTCTCTAGGAAGCCCTAAGAGGTGACCATTTTTCAATGGCTATCAAGGCAGGCTCCTTCTCCAAAGTTGCCTCTGTAGCCCTTTAACCGGTAGCTAGCACAGCTGCCTGGCTGCGGCTCTCATGGGTGGCAAAGTGGAGCCGGCAAATATGTCCTGGACCTGCGCAAATACAGCTGCAGAATGATGGTGGGTTGCTGGAGAGAAATCAGCCTCCGCATGAGGGAAAAGCGGAATGACACCGGAACAGGAGAGCAAGCAACCTTGAGACTTTCCAACCTTGTTTTCCTCCTGCATTGGAATGAAAACAAGGCTTTCGAAATACTTCCCTGTGACATGTGGCATTTTCTTGAGCTGAAAATGCTCAAGTCTCTGCCCTGCCTGAAGGTTCAGAGGACAGTTTTAACTCTGACTGCCACAGAACAAGACTCAAGCCATAAGCCTGGCGAGTCTGAAGGTCTCAGGGTGGCAAGGGGTGCCTCAGGCAGGTCAGCAGCAAGGAGGGAGCTTTTCCAGAGCCTGGTTCAGGTTCCTGCCGTGAATCACAGTCAGAAAGCGCATGTCTGTGAGTGCTGGCTGTGCAGGACCAGTGCGTATTGCCTCCCGGTTGAGCTCTCTAACACAGACATCTGAGTCTTCCTCCGTTGCCAGCACCAACAAAATTGTTCCAACGAAGTTCCCATCAAAACCAAGCCCTCTCAAAGAGTGCACTGTGCTGGGACTTAAGTCAGATATGCAACACCATATTCTCTTAAAAAAGAAATCTAGGGAATTATCCAGGGAATTTGCCCCCCTGTTTCCCCCTCTTGCTTGTGGATTTCCTGTGAACAAGCAGAGACCTCTAGGTTTCCTCAATGTCTGTTTTTTTTCTGCCGTTAACCTTCACAAGCCACCCCAGCCTGGGGATCGCCTGCAACCCAGCTCACGCAGTTGTTTTGCTGGAGAGGTGCTATGCTGTGCCACGCGGTTATTCTGCTCTCAGGACCAGAACAGATGATGAGATGGCACCCTGTGAGCCTGGCTTCGAAACCTTGAAATTTTACATCAAGTGAATAAACAATTAGAAGGGTCTTATGAGGAGGTTTATGGTAAAATTAGTCCTCTCCAGTGTAGGCATCTGCATCTGCTGTTAGTACTGTTCTCTGTGGAAAAAACCAAGCATTTTAAATAGGATGATTTGCCTCTTCCTTGGAATACATAGAGAGAAGCCAGTGGATGGAACCCGTGTGATCATCCTTCAGAGAGCAGCACAGAGATACCGGAGCAACCTAAATGTCGTGGTGTCTCATCTTTGAGCATCTAGTTGCTCATAGGCTTCCCTTGACAACACTGAGGAAAAGATTACCCGAGATTCTCCAGTCCCCAAGACCTGGCACTTAGAGGGACAACCCAAGAGGAGGGTAACGAATCAACCTTCTCCAGCTAACCCACTGCAGTGTTGAAACGCAGCAGATGTTGCTCGTATCAATGCACCTTATCATATTGCCAGTGCATTACAACTACCTGTTGGTAGTCACTAAGAATTACGGGGGTTGCGGGGCAAGGACACCAGTTCACATTATCAGGCATCAATCAGTTGCCATAAAGGTTTTGCAATGTTAATAAAAGAGTTTCTGTCCCCTCCAAGGCTCCACATCCCACCGGTGTCATAAGGCAATTGCCCATGGCACAGAGAGGAGGATCTGGAGGTTTTCTTGGCAGTAATGTTAGCCTGAAGAGTTACAGTCATTTTCTGGTGACAGCACTGGTTTTTCTGACATGAGTGGTGTGATGATTGAACAATATTTGTCCCACTGGGTGCCTGGTGTTGTGTTTCCTGATGGGCAGGTAGGTTCAGGTTTGTCCCTGGGCGCTTGCAGCAGGAGCAGCTCCATGTGCAGGTGCCTGTTGCCGTAATGTTACCTCTGCCTGCAGCTGCCTTGGCAGCAGCGAGATGATGAGGACCATACGGCACCAAAGCAGCCTCACCGCTCCAGTAACATCTTTTAACCCTTTGGAGGGCATCTTCTTCCAGGTTGGGTAACATGGCAAGTTTAACTGGCTGTACTGAGGCCAACCAGTGCACCATCTCGGCTTTGGCAGTGGGCCCGTGCAGATGCCCAGGGAAGAGAGGAGAAGTAAAGGAAATCTGAAGTGGCTCTTTAACTTTCCTATCGGCCCGATGCCTGGCAATAGGTGGATTACTACCTCCCTGATTCACAGAGTTGTGTCCACAGTTTTGTGTTTCGGGTGTCTTGACGGACTTTGAAGAATGTGTCTAGTTTGCAAAATTTCTCCAGTTGTATGCAGCAGCTTGTACCCCCTGGCATACGAATTCATGAAAGCAATCTGAATATCATTCCTTCTAGCTCTCCATGGAGGTTTCTTAAGCTGTGCCGTGGATTCCTTTTGTACTCTCTTGGAAATGGCAAAATTTAGTTCACTAGGAGTACCAAAACACTGCTGGAAAATTAAACAGCACACAGTAAAATAGGCTGAAAATGCTTAAGGACTGCTGGATTAGCCCCTCCCTAGCAGTGACTGGATGCATAAAGAAAAGCTGAAAACAGAAAGAGGATGTATAATATTTTAATAGGATGCTTCAAGGCTTTAGCAATCTGCTATATGGAGTCTTTCTGAGGCAGAGTGTCTTTAGCTCTAATAACCCCTGGGGGATTTTTTTGAGGGAACTTGCCTAATTCCTTTATGAGCCCTTGTGCATTTCTAGCATCCACAACATCCTGCAGCAAGGAGCTCCACAACTGAACTGCGCATTGGGTAATGAAGCACATCCTTTTGTTTGTTTAAGCCATCTGCCTGTTAGTTTTACTTGTTGGTCTCTAATTCTTGTACGGATGGAGGCCACGGACACCTGGTCCTTGTTTATGTTCTTTGAGCCACTGATGAGCTTTCAGACATCTCACCCCTTCCCAATGACTTTCAAAGACAGACAAGTCGTAGCTTATTTAATCATTGCACAGTGTGTTATACAAAGGGCATTCCATAACTGTGCTATATTTATCCATTCCAGACAATTCATATTCAGCAAAACATTTGTCATAGCAAACTTCATGTGAAACTATGAAAAACGTGGTAGAATGTGACCATTTTGGAGAGATGGAGAATGATGTGAGCCCAGAGGTACAGCAAACATAGTAGGAGTATGGACAGAGGTTTTAACTAAAATGCTAATCTCTAAATAATGTCTCCTATTTGTACAGGCTTTCTAAGAAAAATAATATTTTTTTTCTTATTTAAAACTCCCCTGAAAATGAATACCCCAAGCAAGGTCTGGTTTGTTGTTGAAGTCTTGCTCAGGGATTGTATTCTGACCCAGCATGAAATGGTTAACATTGGAAAGCTGAAATCTCTCTCTCTTGGACATTCCTCTGGTGTGTCCGTTTTCACAGGCTCTGACTGCTGCACTCCTTGAGCACGTGAACATTTTCTGGTTTCCAAAACTGCAAGCTTATATTAACTTTCCCCTAGTTGGGTCACTAGCAAAGCTGTGTAAACAAATGACCTGTAGCCATAATCTTCTTCAGTTCCCCCTATTGATTTCACGCTGCTATTTGCCTGCCAAATATTAGCAAACCTTCCTTCAGAAATGGAGAAACTTTTGAATGCTTCTTCAATGGGGTGAGTCAGGGGAGACTGAAAACACTCTGCTAGAATGTTATGATCATAGGCTGGGGTTGAGGAAGTGTACTGGTTTTGGATGGGATAGAGTTTGGTTTTTTTTATAGTTGCTGGTGCAGTGCTATGTTTTGGATTTGTGCTGAAAACCATGTTGATAACACAGGGATGTTTTAGTTATTGCTGAGCAGCACTGACACAGGGTCAAGGTCTTTTCCGCTCCTCACCCCACCCCACCAGCGAGGAAGCTGGGGGTGCACGAGGAGATATGAGGGGACACAGCCGGGACAGCTGACCCCAACTGACCAAAGGGATGTTCCCTACCAGATGACGTCATGCTCAGCAATAAAAGCTGGGGAAGGAGGAAGGGGGGACATTTGGAGTGATGGCATTTGTCTTCCCAGGTCTCATGACAGAGCTCTGCTTTCCTGGGGATGGCTGAACACCTGCTTGCTAGTGGGAAGTAGTGGGTGAATTCCTTATTCTGCTTTTGCTTTACCTGTTAAACTGTCTTTGTCTCAACTCACGAGTTTTCTCACTTTTACCCTTCCTATTCTCTCTCCCGTCCTGCTGCAGGGGAGCGAGTGAGTAGCTGTGTGGGGCTGAGCTGCTGGCCAGGGTTAAACCACGACAGGAAGACAACCACATTGATATGGTTAATAAAACTTCTTCAAGAATGTCCTCCAAGATAGCATGAAATTTTGATTTTCAAAAAGTACATTTTGCAGTATCGAGGGGACAACAATTAAGGGGACCAGTTCACTGCTGCATCTTGAAAGCCATTCATGCCAAGATTCCAATGAGTAGAGCTATTTTGAAGTGGCTTCCCCAGAGACTGGTCTTTCTCCACCACTGTTTAAGGTTTTGTATAAGTCATTTTGCAGTGATATAGAACATATAGGGGTGAGGAACCTTTTACAGTGTTACAGATGACAGAGAAATTTGCAGGCTAGCAAATAATGAAGATGTGGGATACTCATACTGAGAGATATGGATCGTGTACTTAA
>NW_010532481.1:5215-24624 GCF_000687285.1 Phaethon lepturus | reverse complement strand
AGCAGGATGCTCTTTTAGTCCAGCTAAATTGAAGGGAATCCCTCTGGGAGGGAAGAATGCAAGGCTGTGCTTACAGAAAAGCAAGCTCCGTGTTTGAAAGCAGTGTCTTGAGGAAGGACTTCAGGGTCATCTGTGATAATGTCTCAAGATGAGCTCTCATTGCAATGCCACAGGGAAAAAAGAAAAAGTAATCTTCAGATCAGTTAAAAAGGCAGGTAATGTCAGCTGGGACAGGGAAAACAGTCTTGGGAGGAGAGCTGTGCTGAGTCCAGGCATGTTGGAAGGGCAAACATGAAGAAGAGTTGAGAGAGACACGCAGAGCTGGACAATAGTATCTGGAAAGCAAAGAAATTCAACCTCAGACTAGACCTCGGCTTCCTAAGGCTGGAGATGACTGAACATTGGGCTGTCTGGAGAGAGATGGTGAACTGGGATCTCTCCAGGCAAACTGTCGAGCTTATGCTGTAGCTCCTCTTTAAGGGTGGAGCTGGAGAAGTGGTGGCCTCCTGGACCAGTGAGGCTCTGGGTGTGACACCCCATTTTTCCCACTTCTTTCAAGTCTGGCAGCTGTTGCTGGTCCACAGTAAGATAAACCTGATGAGCTTCAGGTTGGCCCGAAGTGTGCCAGGAAGGGCTCCTGTACAGGAGCCGTAGGGTTTCGTAAGGAGGAACCAGTTCATGACTTGCTGGCCTGTGATGCAGGAGGCCACTTAGATGAGCCAATGCTCCTTACGCCAGAGACTCCTGCTGCCCGTGTGCGGGTACAGAGATGTGCACACTCACGTGCAAACGAGCGTGCAGCTACGCATCCCTGGGATGCTCAGCCCCGCCGGTGACGTCCGGGGCAGCACCGTGACTCCTCCGTTCACTCAGCCAGACAGATTTTGTTTTCCCCCTGTTCATTTGCCCTTCAAATTCTTTGAAGCACACGATTTATACAAGCGGGAGCTGGCTGCCTTTTGCTTCCCCGGCAAAACAAAAGGAGAGACAGCGAGAGAGGATTGTATATGTAAAGAAAAAGCTCCAGAAGAACAACCTCACAGCTGACAGCTCAGACAGGGTCTCCCCCAGGGAGAGGAATGCATTATATTCACCGTGATACACGAAGGAGCCTTGCGCTTCCATCACTTTCCAAAATGTTTTTAAAAGTTCATTAACTTCCAGCGGAACGTTGTGGCTGCATCAGTTGCCTTCGAGCCATTTTCGCCGACTCTTGGCCCTGGCTGGGGAATACTTTGTTGATTTAGACGGGTCTATTAGAAAGCGTAAGTCTGCTGGGATGTATAAAAGGCAAAGCTTCACTCTCCTGAACATTTCCTTAGAGCAGCACTTTAAAAATTGCACGGGAAGCAGGCTTTGAATGCCTTGCTGGTTTTTAACTGCTGGACTTTCAGCTTGAATGTTTCAACTTGGTTAGTAACCTGCAAATGACACCAATAAAAAGGAATCTGTATGGGGAGGGAGGAGAGAAAGAAAAAGATGAGATCCATTCAGCACTTCTCCTGCTTCTGGGAATTTGTTTCTAACCAGTAATAAAAACACCTGGCACCCGGTGAGGACCATGTGCTGGAAAATTGGATGTGATCCCCTTACCCAAGGGAACAGTCTCTTTTTTTGGGGGCTGGGGAGGGTTTGCTAATGTTGTTCCTGGGTCTGACAGAGGGGAAATGGAGAAGGTCCCGGGCAATCAGTCAAGGCCTGTCCTAAACACATGCCCTTGTGCAGATGTTAACTAGGTTTGGCTGAAGCTTTTGGGGACATAAAAATTGACACCTCTCCCTCCCCCAACAAATAATTACATTTTCTATTTTTGTTCCTTTTTCTTTCATGACCTCAACCGTAAAAATTGCCTCAGATACTGTATTTTCCCTTCCTTTTATTCTCTTTTCCTCCAACCTGACCATTGCAATATCAGAAAAAAGAAAGAGATTTAAAAAAGGAAGGAGATAGTCAAGCTGTCATCTTCATTTGAAAGCAAGAACAATACAAACTGCTTGCTAAATACATTTAATGTATTTATCCTTTTTTTAGCTCCTTCTTCTCAATCAGACCAAATATTGCTTGGTGGCTGAAGAGAAACTGCTGTATTTTTCTGGCTCTGACATACATTGTATGCCGTTAAGCCTAACACGTATTTATTTAAAATATTAATGCAGATGACTGAGCGCTGCCTGGCTGATAAGCATGTTCATCGGAGACTTTTGTGCACATTGTCTTCCGTTGCTCTCTGAGCCTCGTTCAGGGACCTTGTTGGAAGGAGAAATATACTGGAGAGTAAAGGTTTGCTGCCTACCCTATAGGAATTTTTTAATTACCATTTTGACAGAGAACAAGTTTAACTGGCTCTTCAACCACAGACTATAAGGTCATTGCTATCACAGACCATAAAGAAGATACAAAAATGAGGTAATAAAGTATATGGGCTGTGTATGTCTGGCAATTTAACATCATTCTTGTAACCCTGTGAGTCACCTGTGACTAATTTAAAAATGCTGATGCACTCAGATGAAAGCCACAGTAAACCACCTAAATCAGAGTCTGAGAGCAGTAAACACTGGGGGTGGGGCGAGGAGTGGATCCAAGCTTTTATCCGAAAAGATGCAATCAAGATGTGCCTTCAGCCAGTGGTTCGCAGGTCCCGAGAAGCTGCCTGCTTCGCACAAGCATCCCGATGTACTGTCCACCCACTGCATGCCTGCACGGTGCCCAGGTGCTCTCCCACCGGGGCGGGAGATGAACCGGGTGGAATTCAGAGGGTTTTGGGTAGGCATCAGCTCCCAGGAGTGACAACCAGTCCCAGGGGCTGCAAGTGCTGGGCTCTCGCTGAATGGGCTGCAGGGGTTACTGGGTGCCAGAGCAGCATCTCTTCAGCTGCACGCTAGAGCTGTTTTATCCCAACTAAAGGTTCCTGTCACTGGAGTGTTGGGATGGAGGGATATAGGCTCTTTAGGAAGGACGGGCAAGGGGGGTGAGGAGGGGGTGTCACCCTCTATGTCAATGACCAACTGGAGTGCATGGAGCTCTGCCTGGAGTTGGATGAGGAGCCAGCTGGGAGTTTATGAGTCAGGATTAAATGAGTGCAGGGACAAGTGACATTACAGGGGAGTCTGCTACAAGCCACCCAGCCAGGAAGACTGAGCAGATAAAACCCTCTGTAGACAGATATGAGCAGCCTCACATTGACAAGCACTGGTCCTCATGGGGGACTTCAGCCACCCCAAATCTGTTGGAGGGACAACACAGCAGGGCACAAGCAATCCAGGATGTTCCTAGAATGCGTTGGTGATAACTTCCTTCTTCAAGAAATAGAGGAGCCAGCGAGGAGAGGTGTTATGTTGGACTTTGTTCTCACCAACAAGGAGGGGCTGGTGGGGAATGTGAAGCTCAAGGGCAACCTTGGCTGCAGTGACCATGAAATTACAGAGTTCAGATCCTGAGGGCAGCAACAAAGATGGACAGAAAGCTCACTACCTGAACTTCAGGAAAGCATAATTTGGCCTCTTCAGGGATCTGCTTGGTAGAGTACTATGGGATAAAGACCTGGAGGGAAGAGGGGCCCAAGAAACCTGGTTAATATTGAAGGATCACCTCCTCCAAGCTCAGAAGCGATGCATCCCAACAAAGAAGAAGTCAGGCAAGAACACCAGGAGGCCTGCATGGATGAACAAGCAGCTCCTGGGCAAACTTAAACACAGAAAGGAAGCCTATATCAGTTATTTTTTACCCACAAAGCCAAAATTTCCATAGTAGATCTAATCCAAAGACAAACATTACTCCTAATATCGTTTTGGGTTGTGAATTAGTACTGTCTCTGAGGAACCTAATTCTGGAGCTCTCTTTATGGGGGAATGAGGTGAATTCCTGCAGTGGAAAGCAGGCTGGGAAAGCAGACCAGATACATAATGACGGGGGCTGGGGACACTTGAAGGAAACAGCGATGGTTGATAGATATTGATGTCCCACTCTTCGGTGCACTCAGCCATTGCAAGCTGGAGAAGAAAAGCCTTTTGTTCCTCCTGGGAAGGTGCAGGAGGCTGGTTGTGCTCAGTGGCCTTGGAAGCAGATGGGCCAGAGCTTTTTTTTTTGTGCTATTTGGCACAGCGGAGACTGGAGTCTGCTGGTGTCTCAGCAGACTATCCCAGCACAATATTACCCAGGTCGTCTGTGGGACTGCATAGCCCCGTGGGGCACATGCCACTTGATTTTGGAAGCCAAGCCATTCTGGCTGGTGGTAATGGGGAAGGTCTGTCATGATCTCCTTTGCCCTATAGGTAAACCTGCTCCAGGCTTCAGAGTGGTTCTGCCCTACCTAGTGCAGGACCCACAACTTTGGGGGATTCCTGCAGAAGACAGGTGCAAAAAGAGGGAGGCACGATGGACTAAAGGGTGACATAGATGCAGAGTCCCTCAGAAAGGATGCTGGAGGATGAGCCATAAGGGCTTATCCAAAAGAACTCTCAGGGCAAGTAGGAGAGGAGTGGACGTCTGTTAGACGCCAAGTTGGTCTTCCTGGTCTTAGGAAACAAGGTGATCACCTGAGTAAAACATCCTCCCTTATTCACTCCTTCCTTGACGCAGCCATCAGACCCATTGTGCCATCTCCGGACTGGGAATCTGGAAATGCCGGTTTCTCTCTCGTCTCTGACCTGGCCCGTGGTATGATGTGAGTTGAGTCACTCCACCTCTCCCCGCTTCCCTTTCCCCTCGGTATTTTGTCTTGTCGGATGAGCCTGCGAGCGCTTTGCTGGTAGTGCTGCCTCTTGCATGCTTATTCAACAAGTAGAACAACAAGCCACCAAAACCCACTGTGACCTCCAGCCCTCCCTGCAATGCAGATAATGAGGATTTATTTCAGGCATTCTTCACAAGAAAGGCTTTGGTATCAAGCACTCAAATTTCTTAGTTCCCTGGGAATGTAATTTCTGTGTCCCCAAAAGTTGCAGCACCTCAACATTTGGCTTCACTATGACACAGTGTGAAAAAGGTGACTTGGGAATAAGCCTACCTGAGTGTCTTCAGAGAATAATGAAATCTGACATAAGGTGACAGGTCTCAGGGAAAGATTTCAACATTTTTGACATAAATGATAACATTTTTCAGCTAAACCCTCAACATTTACAAATAGTAATTTGAAAGGGAGGGGAAAAGAAAGAACAAACTGTTTACTTCGGCTTGGTGAAAAATAGGAGAATGCCGCTGAAAGTCATGCTTTTGAGCCAAAAGTTATGTTTTGACAGAATCCTGTATTTCATTAAGAAATACCTCTTGGTTGCAAGACATCGCTTGACCGACTCAATTTCTCCCTGAATCCCAACAAGATACTTAGTGCTGTGCGAAAACAGAGAGAGGGACCGAGTCCATTCCAAACAGCTTCCTGCCATGCAGACTAACTCTTATCTCTCACTTTTCTTTTTTTTTGCTTTGTAACATATATTTTGAGACATGGAGGCAAAGTCTAGGAGCAAAATTGCCCAGCGTGTGACTTTCTGACATATAATCAATTGGCTGCTCACTGACTGTGGAGTAGCTGTGTTAATATGTCCGTGAAGTCCTTCAATTTATCAAGCAGGGCAGCAGCATCTCTGAACCTAGAGCTGGTTGGTAATAATAGAGGGGAGCAAAGTAACTGGATATAGCCATTCTTCCCCAAAGTAACTTATAATTCAGTCTATATTCATGGATTAGCCTGTGCTGGGCTGGTTTGCAAATTGTGTGCTGGTTTTTACTCAGGATGTGTGAAAAACAGAGTTTAGGTAGGGAAAATATTAAGCAGTGCATAGTAATGAGGTGCTCTAGATAATAAATTTTTGGTGGAAGTTTTGGAAGAAAAGCCTGGTAGAATTTTATGGGTCAAATCCTTTTTTCTTTGGTGGGTTGGTGACTGCCTGAATCATCTAAAAACATTTAACTGTCTTATCCTGTGGGTAGCTGTGACACAGGCATCACCCAGTTTTAAAGAAAGACCATTTGGGAAAACTTTTTCATATGATTAAACCACATCTGAGATGTTATCGTAGACCTGTCAGAAAAAAAACTTCTTAGGGCATAAATGTGGACTTGATTGAGTCTTGGAGTTTTAAAACATTTGCCTTTGGGACTCTAGGCACCTGTATGGGAAGCAGGCAAGAAACTGGGATATAACAGCTCACTGGATTGAGATACCGCATGGCCGTGGCAAGAGGGTGGCAGCAGCTGAAGTGGCCCAAGACACAAACTTACTCTAGTTTCTTCTCATCTTTCTTCGAACCCTGCAGAGGACCACAGGAAGGACTAGTTTGCCCTTTGCAAGCAGCCAAGATTTCCCCCCTGTTCTGCCCTTTAGCGATGACAATCAGAGCATTTCTCTGCTGAGACTTTTATTCTTTATTCCTTTGTTTTTTCCCTGCTCCCTCTTTATTTGTGTGCTTCAAGGAGTTTAGCTGGAGAGGGAGTTTCACCAAAGGAGGTGAGTTGTGCACCCCTCATCCATGCAAACTTTCCCAGGAGACAACCCCCAGTGCAGCTGGATCTTGGACTAGATTAAAGAAAAATATTATGGGGTTTTTCAATTTCCCCGTGTGGAGCTGGGAGATGAAGAGCCACCATGAGAGAAGTTTGCCAGGGGCAGTGAGTAGATGAGAATGTCAAGCCCAGTGAGAAACTACTGAGAAGTACTGGAGCAGCATTTTTATTTGAAAGGAGTTCTCATCTCCAGCATCATTTGCTGCTCCGGGCGCCAAGCTGGAGTACAAAATGAGATCCCCAGGGTCCTACCAACAGGACAACATCTAAAGAGCCCTGCTCAATTACAGTCGTACGGCTGTTGTCACTCCCAATCTCCCTGCATTCTCTGCGTGACAGGAATGAAACATGAGGTTGTGGGCTCTGCTGCTGGCTGTCCCACGCAGGCTGCAAGGTGGGGAGGAGTGTTTCTTGGAGTGACGTCAGGTGTTTCTCGAAGGTGCTGCTCAGTTTGCTCTGTTATCCATCACATTTTGGTGGCTACAGCAAGTACAACAGGTTGTATCTCCTTGGCCCTGAGTTTGTATCACTTTTCACAACACCTCTAGTCTTGATGGAAAATAGTTTTCAAAAGCAGTGGCATAACTCAGATCCTAAATGCCATCTCCCAGCAGGACTTAGGAACCTGTACACCATTTCAAAGGGAATTAGTTGAATCAGGGTCCTGCACAGAAAGGCTGGACATGCCCTCAGTCCCTATCTGCAGGGACTCTGGTGGTTACTCTAGACCTTCAAGGTGAACGACCCGACAGGAGTCAGTGCAGGTTGTACCAGCATCCAAGGTTTAAGATTAATGAGAGGAAGAAAGTCCGTGCAATATATTCCCATTTTCTTTTCTGCACTAAGAGCATCTTCTTGCCCAAGGTACTGAAGATTCGCTTCCTAGCATACATCCCAGAAGCATCCCCAATTAACCAAGCACAAAGTAGAACAGAAGAAAAATGCCAGATGGTTCTGACATGACTTTCCAACTCATAGTTTCTTTTAATTCTTCAGTGAAAAAAAATCAGTTTTCAAAACTTAAAAAGATATGTATTTTTACTGTCCTCTGATTGAGAGAGAGAGAGAGAGAGATGTGTTAGCTGATTTCAACCAAAATTTGGCAGGAGCAGAGGTGTCCTAGAGTGTCCTAAATGTTCTGAGGAAAAGGAAGGCTGAACTAAGGAACCTATATAGGTGAGATTCCTAATACATGCCCCAAAGTGTGAACAAAGCTCACCTTTTCAAATACCCATCTTTCAAGCTTACTTCCCTCTCCTACACCAAAATCCAGGGACACAGATGCAAAAGAATCTAAGGTTCCTCAATTTCTGCTTCCTGCCAAACATTCAGGGAGTGTCTGGTTAACACTTGGGATTTTAGAAACAAAAAATGAGCTGAAGGCTTAAACCCGAGTTGCACATCAAAATGCCAGAGTGCTTTGGTGCTGCTGAGTCCTTCTCATTGCACTGGTTAACTTGAATTAGCTTGTTTGAGAATGATGCCTTTTATCGGGTTGTCACATGCATGCTTAATGTGAACAACAGCAAGAAGAATAGCAGATGAACAAAGGCCTTTGATGGGGATTTATGAAGGTCACGTGTCTTAATTTTGCAGGGGTGGAAGTGTGCACTCAGAGGGCCCATGGGAAAGGGTACCCGTAAATGTGGAGACCTGGAGGAAACAGAGCAGCTAAGGGGAGAAGAGGCGCTTCCTGGGGGAAGACAAGGAGCCAGATGCACCTTCACTGGGTGGTCTCTCCCCTTCAGGACCAGTGGATCTTTAGGATTTCTCCTCAAAGCAGCAAGCAGGCTGAGTGCTGGAAAGGCATGGACAAGCCTGTGGTCCAACTGTCAGGTTACTACCAAGGTTTAGTCTCACAGGTGCCTCAAGGAGCCATTTCAGATGCTCCATCACCGGCTGGTTTCAGAGTGCTGGGTTGACACAAAGCTTTTGGCAGCTGACAAGAGCTTTTGGAAGAGGTGAGACCAGCTGTATCAGCAATGTGGGGTTCCCAGCAGGCAGAGTGACCCCAGCCAGCACAGACATGTTGCATTCATTACACCCATCAGGAGAGAGTTCAAACACAAACAAGATTATAATTTCCTTGCAAAACCCAGTCCTGTGGGGTCTGTTCAGTTAGAGATGGTGCAACTGTGAGAACCACAGCAGATGACCATGGGGAGAAGTAACGCTTAGACCTCACTGCTAAATAAATCTGGTATCCCTTCCTCAAGATGTTGGGACTGGAGGTGGGATCAGCCAACACTTCTTCAAGGCCTGGAAACAGGGTGGTCAAAGTGTACCTTGGGATTTATAGGCAGGCAGCAATTGGGTGCAGTGGGTGGAGGGAGACATTCAATGAAGAATATGTTCAGGTTGCCTATTCCTGCAGAGGACAAGAGCCTGCAGCTGAAGGCATTGTGGGTCCCCTTTGCTTTATTGGTCCTGTGAGCAGGTTTTTGCTGTGCTGGTTGCTCTTTTACCTTGAGAAAGCTCCAGTCCTAGAATCCAGTAGGAGGAGAGTACACCACCAAGGGGGACACTGAATTGTTTAGGACAGGGACTGGAAATGGCCATACCTACTGCTTTAAGGAGAGAGGCTAATGATCTGATCCCTGCCGGGAACATGTAGTTGCATACGCCCAACTCCTTCGGTGCATAGCGACTTGCTGTCGCCATAAGCTCCCTTGCACCAACTGATGTGCAAGGAGGCCCCTTTCTCTCCTCCCCCTCTCCCCTCTTGGCCCTGCTGTTCTCTTCCTGCCTTGCCAAGGTCACAGAGGCATTTTCTCCAGGTCAGTCTCTGTCAGACCCTCACCAGGTCTGCAAAAGCTACAGCAAATATCAGCTCCTTCTGTCGCAGGAGGAAATTGTCGGTGATGGGCGATGGAATATGCCTGTGAAAGACCATGGGGCAGCCACTGGGCAACAGAGGGATTTTGGGACTCTCTTCTTGGATGCTCTCCTTCCCATCCCTGTATCTTGTTCCCCTTATCTCCACAGTAATTCATGCTCCTTCCCAGCACTGCATCATGCTCAAAACAAAACGATGATTTTCCTATTCTCTCCCAATTGAAGGACTGTGGTGCACACATATCCTTAGAGCGAAGAGTGCCCTGTTGAGGGCTGCTTGGCTCCAGCCTTAAAGCAATTTAGCAATCTGCCATCTTAATCTTTCTAATGACAACTCTTCAAGCAATTGGAAAATTACGGCCTTCAGTAAACTCTCCAGCTGAGTGAGAGCCGGTTCGTGTCTCCTCCACTCGCTCGGCAGGGCTTGGCACTCGCAATGAAAGCCAGGCTGCTCTCCGTGCACTTGGCATGGCATTAATGCAAAGGCAGGGTGCAAAGGGTGGGTTGAAGACTGTTCAAAGCTATGTCTATATTATTAAATAAAATGGGCCAGGACTTGCTCCCTGGCACGGGCAGCAGCTGGCAGAGCTTACATGCCCATGCGTAGCTCTCCTCCTCTTCAGGACAGGGTGGCTGCACCCTAACCACCCATTGAGGACATGTCCTTGGCTCAGGTGTCAACCTGAACTTGGGCTCGTGACAAGAGCTCAATGGCTAGAGCCTGGCCAAGGACTGTGCTCCCAATGGCCTGGCCTGACTGATAGCAGGACATGTTGGGGACATACCTCAGTTTACCGAGGTTGATGGTGTTTAGGTATCCTGATGCTGGCTATCACATTTGTAGCCTTGGCTCCCCACTGCTTTGCTAGAGAAGTGGGCAAAGCAGTGTGTGGTGGGTTAGCACCTACTAACGTTTGCTGTGCACCATGTTTAGAGGCTCCAGCTGGGATGCTGGGGAGATACAAATGCATAGGAGGGATCTATCCAGCCCCATCATTATTTTGCCATCAAACTGGGTAGAAATGGAAAAAAAGACCTGAGGTCCTGAATGATACAGGTGGGGAAATGAGGCCTGGGGGGACCCAGCAACTCCTGGAAAAGAGGAGGAGAGTGACCATAAGGAGCTGTGCTGCTGTGTTTTGCTAAGAGCTGCATGCTGGCTGAGGAGAGACGGGGCAGGCAAGGCTGGGGTTATCTCATCTCTAATAAAGCTGTCAGTAAAGCAACATTCAGAGTACACTCACTTCCCAAAAGTAGGCTAAATCTGGCTGAAGAGATTACTTTTTCTGACACATTCAAACCTGCCTGGGAATCTGACAGCATTCTTGCCTGAGCAAAGAAAAAAATGGATAAAAGACACGGTTTATTATGTGCAAGGCCAGGGCAGTATGGAGGTTATGGGAAGAGAGGCAGTGTGAGGGTGAGGCTTCACCCCACAATCACAAGGAAGACGCCTGCTCTTGCTCAGCTGGCCCACCCCACTCTGCCTCACTGCACGCGTGGGCAGCCTCCAGTGGATCCCCTTCCTGCATCACCTCGGTCAGGCAGAATTTCATCCTCACCATGGGCACTGGAAGCAAACTTCCAGGTCCCCATGGGTGTCCTGTCCTTCCCGCAGCCAGCTTTGGAGATGGGGAGCTGGAAGGTGGGAAGTTTTATACTCTGACAGGTGGAGGTTGGATGCTGAGCTACAATGAGTGGGCGGGTGGTGCGAGCAGGGTGTAGCGTGTCTGTGTTGGCAGCCGGCTTGGCTGGAGACAGTGGTGACGATGAACTCAGCAGAGCTGCATGCAAGGAGAGAGGAGAGGGAAGATCATCGAGGGTGTTGACTGACAATGGCTCGGCATGCTTACAGAATCCAGCCAAAGTACTTTGGCAAAAGCACTTGACTGGTGTTCATCAGGACGGATGTCTTGCTCACGGGACAAATAAGGGCAGAGAAAACTCAGAGCCCCATGTTCACCTCTGGCTCTCCAATCGCAACTGATCCCTGGTACAGACTGTAGGAGACGTGTCTCACCAAAGCGCATGGGAGCAGCCCCCCCAATATTTGGGGCTGGGATGGGGAGGGGTATGGGCGGTAAAGCCGGTGTGTGGGGCTGTCTGCCAGCAGCCACGCTGCCGAAGGGATGTCATGCTGGAAGAGGTCTGTGGTGCCAGCTGCACCAGGGCATGTGCTCAGCCAGCTGTGGGACCCTGCTGGGGGACCACAGCATCGCTTGCTGCCACCGCATCCCCTCTCTGCATGGGGCACGGCAGCCAGAGTCAAAACTTGAACCCAAGGCGGGTTTTGGCTCCAGCTCTGCCCACTGTGGCTTGGACTCCGCAAGGCATACTGATGAATTCCCAACCTGATGCTGGAGCCAAACGATCCTGGAATTTGGGAAGCAGTTTGACTGCAAAGCTCAACTTGCGTGTTATCGCCCCGGCCAGCTCCAGGGATGAGCAAAAACTGGAGCTGGGCCAAGGCCAGCGAGACCAGCGTTGGGCTGAATGTGCATCTCTGCAACACTTGGAGTTCTGGCTTTTATCTGTATTTCTTTACAGCTTATCGTGTTTGCACTAGGGCTCTGCAGATAACAATCTATTAACAGTAAAGTGAATTAGATCACTGCCTGGTTATTTCACTCAGCTGAGGCCAAACTGCTCTTGTCCATTCAGGAAATTTGTGTTACTTTATTCTCTCTGTGCATGAAAGCATGTCACTCTAATTACCTCCCGTCTCATTCAGCCCGAGCAACTCCGAAACGTTTGCGAGGCGGGAGGAGAGCTATAACCTCATTAGAGCATGTTATCGTAAGAGATCAGACACTGGCAGGGGTTTGTTGTGACGAGCCGTTCACAGATGTTTTCTTTTGAAACTAAAAAAGGGGAAGAGGACTCTGAAGCCGTCAACGAGGAGCCTTAAAATAACCCCCTCCGGCAGCAAGAGCAGTAGGCAAGTGCGCAGGGTCGCACCCAGCTCTTCGCTCGGTCTGCGAGGGGCCGGAGCGAGGAAACCTGGAGGGGGCTGCAGGGATGCCGCACGCGAAGCTTAACGCGCTAAAATGGTCCCTTCCTCACCAAATCTCAGCATCGGGAGGACATTTTTTGAACTCGCAGGTGTACGTGCGCCAAAGCAAACAGGCTTTTCGGGCAGCAGGTAAGCTGCCAGCGCAGAGGGAGCGGAGTGGGCTGGCGGGCAGCAGGCAGGGTGGGTTTGGGGTGTGATGGAGCCTGGGTTTTGCTGCTGCGCAATCCCTTTCCTGAACACTCTGGGGTCTCTAATCCACAGATGCTTAACAAATGCTTTTTGTTTCCCCCGCCCCGCCCCGAATCATGAGTATTTCTGATGGAAGCAGAAACTTTTTCTTCCCCTCTAACCACAGCAAAGTAAAATGTCAAACAAACCAACCTGTTATTGCAAGCCATTAACCAAATTAATGAAAACCAAACTATTTTTGGTTGCATGTGGACATTTTGCATCGAAAAGTCCCTTTTGTTCCAGGTTAGGAGAGAGGCACTTTGAAGTAGCCACAGACCTGCCAGGAGCAGTGACCATGTGTGGGAGCAGAGCACGCTGGCTGTGATGGGGAGGGCTGTCCCCAACCTTGTGCCCACACCTTGGAGAAGGAGCCCGGCCAGCGCCAGTCGTGCTGACAGGGAGTCAGGACCAGCTGGTCATGGCAAGTGAGCCCAACCCTGCCACAACAGCTGCCGTACCAGTGCTTTGAAGTTACAAGCAGTGCATCTTCTTGCTGGTAGACAGGCCTTAAGCATTTAAGAAACACCACTGAACAGCTTCCCAATGAATCTAAATATCTTCATTTGTGTCAGAATAAACTCAAATGATCCCTTTTATTATTAGCTGTTGGAGAGAAGTTGAGGCCATTAATGTTTAATAAAGCCGGTGCCCATGAGCAGCTGACTGCTGTGGCATGTGCCAGGCCCATCTGGCAAAGACGCACATCCCACCTTGCCAAGGGCACCCAGGCAGATTCTGGCAATTTATTGATGAAAGCAATTTAATGGACGTTAATTTAAGTCATCAGGACAGAAATATGCCCAGGCAAGACAGCTTCCAGGAGCAAAAGGGTTAATGCAGAGCCACCGACGTCCCAGTCTTGGTCCCATAGCATGCATCTATTGGAGCTGGTGGGATTAAAACATGTGGAAATGAGACCTGCAGCTTGGAGATGTTTTATTTGGTGGGTTCACCATAGCCGGAGCTGCTGCACATGGAAATGTTCCCTGCTCGCTGCTTCAGCAGCTTCTTAACCTAATGCTTATTTTGACCCCTTCTCTCTGGGAACGTGGCAGCCCCTAAGGCAAGCAGAGCCAGGACAGCCTCACGCAGCACCCATTCCCTTCACCATGCCCGTTGGGGTTTGTGGGATGCAGTTTCACCCTCAGTGAATGTTGAAGTGAAACAATGAAGGCTCTGATCCACAGCCCTCTGAAATCAAAGGGAGGTTTGGGCTGGGGTTTTTTCTGCCTTTGATTTCTACTGCTTTGGATTACCCCAATACTCAGCGATTTCCAGCAGGTGAGATCTGACCAGTGTTGGGCAGTAGCCAGACAGTCTAGCTGAGCATCTACACATGCAGGTGCACTTTAGCAATGCTTTCCAACAGATTTGGCTTCAAATCAAAGGTCCCATTCATCTCTTGACCATGGTCCAAGCTGAAGTCCTTGCTCTAAACACCACTAAAAATTGGGGAATTAGGCACAGACCAGGATAAAACCCACCCAGCTGTGCACACACATTCCACTCCTCCAGACATCTGCAGGAGACACCAATGCTAAAGTCATGGGCAACTTTCTGCCTGAACTGCAGTACATGTTGGTGAAGTCACGGTCCTCTTCCACCCCCAGTTTTCTCCCTTAGAGACACCTGGGCCAACTCTGACTTTGAGATGCTGCAGTTGCAACTCAGAGACAGCCACACAACTGGCTTAATATTCAAGCAATGACCTCGAACGTGGCTTGAGGGGGTTTCCTAGGCCTTTGGGTGCAGGGAGCTGTAGATTTCAGCCCTCCCGTGAGGCTGGGAGGGACAGAAAAAGTGCAGGTCTGGCTTTTCTTTTTCCTCTCTGTTTCCTTTTTCTGAGTTTTCCATTGGAAATTTTTCTCACAAGTGCCCCAGAGACAACCCAGGGAACGAAGCCCGGGGACGGGGGGTTGTCAGACTTCAGCTGGGCCAAACACACAAGTGTTGACTCCTGAGCCCTGAGCAGAAATCGTTCAACTGTGGTGTGTGGCAAGCTGAGGAGCTCCTTCTCCTGACACCGTGACGGCTCACACGTCGGTACCTACAACAAATCCAAGCCCGGGGGACACCCATACATCCCTGACCTCTGCAGGAGTGCGGTATTTGGAGCAGAAGAGAAAAGGTTGCACACACGCACGGAGGCAGACACCGACTGTGAGAGGAGAGCGGCTTTAAGATGGGAAAAGGGGAAATATCTGCTCTGATGGATACATCAAAGCCCAGAAATGGGCGAGGAAGCGTTCCCTGTGGCAGGACAAAAGGTGACTTTTGCAGCAGTGGAGTCGCTGAGTCTGTCCCGTTGCCCTCAGCCTCCGCTCTGGCTGGCGAAGCTGTTGCAAAACCATCTTCCCGTCCGGCTCTGGCTTCGCATCCGCCCAGCACATATACGGGAAGGCTTCCAGCAATGCAGAGCCAAGCAAGGGCTGCAAACACAAAGCCTGAAAGAAGCTGGTCTGCTCCCAAACCCTTTTGGCTATTTGGGGAGCAGAGGCCACAAGGTGTCAGAGGGTAGAGAATAGATGGCAAAGGGGGCAGAAGGCAGCTTAGCCCAGGGGAGGCAGGCGAAACACAGAGGCAGGGAAGGCACGTCCCTCTTACAGTTGTGGAGTGATTTATTGAAAGCTTAAAGAAGGAATTGCCAGCCACTCTTTGTTTCCATGGTACCATAAAAAATGGATGGGAAGTGGCTGGGCTGTCTTGTAGTTTGGATGTTTCATTGGCACGTCGCGGAAACCTCCAGAGGATGCCTCGAGGGCATGAGAACCGGCTGATGGAATGTGCTAGTTTGTTAATTTAATAGGATACAGTGTTTTCCCTTAACACCACACATGCAAATCGGGGTGGTGAATCAGGTCAGCATGCCTTCCCCGCACTGGGAGTGCTGGGACCCCACTCGCACGTGGCATCTCCTGCAGGATGCCGAGATGCCCCAGCCCCCCTGGCAGCACCTGGCAGGATCAGGCTGCGGGAGAGATTTTGGACTGCCAAAAAATTGGCAGTCTAGTGGGAAATGAGAAACAGTATTTCTGTGGTCTGAAAGCCGGTCTGAACAACATGGTGGTATGCAAGGCAATACCAGCTCCGCCGGCTGGAAGAGAACAGATCAATGTGCACATTGATGGGAGTATTAAAAAGTGCAGGTTGTATGTGGTTCCTTGGGGACTTTGTCAATGAATCCTTCTAGATGATTAAGGAAAAGGTGTACCGGATTTATTTGGGAGTAGTAAACTTACTGTAGCGTTTTCAAACCAAGCTACAGAATGCCACGGTCAGAACAAGACACTCTTAAAGCTCACAGGGTGTTGCTTCAAATCCCATAGAAAGCATATCAACCTCTGATAAACTGTATATAAAATTTGAGAGTCTTTTCTATAAAGTTGTAATATTTTGATCCCTGACAAATTCCCTCATTGTTTCCAAAAGGAGGTTGGTGAATCTTACATAAATATTGTGTGTGTGCATGCATACGTGTGTGTGTGCATATGCATCCTGTTCATCCCAAAGACCCAGTTCACGCATCTTCACCTCATCCGTCACTAGAGGCAAGTCCAATCCTTCCATTGAGCTGAACAACTAAAGTCTCATTTTGGGAAGGGTTCAGTCCTGTCACAGGCACAGGACTGTCTATCTTCAGCAGATAGACATAATCCAAAATTAATTTCATTCAGTGGAGCTCTGCTTATTTAAACCAGCCAAAGATGTTTGAACTCGATGACTTACCCCATCCCTTCTCCTCACTGCAGCCAGGAGAGGATCCCAGCTGTAGCTTTGCTCTGAGATACCCAGGGCATCTGCAACTGGTGTCCTCTAGCAAGTATCGTTTCACACCTCCTGAAGCTTATGCAGCTGTCCTGCAAAGCTGTGGTGTGACACTGGGCATGGGCATCGTGTCAGCAACGTTTCTGCGTGGTGGTGGGGGACCCCAGTGCTGGCACTCGTGTGCTTGACTGCTCTTTGGGGAAACAACCTAACAGATCCAAGCTTGGCACATCCTTCACCTCACTGCGGCCTCCGCCACAGATGAACACCTCCTGTGCGTGGGTGGCTGGGCTGGCCCCACTCCAGCTATGATGTGCAGCCACCCAGTTTCATGTTCTGTTGCCTGATGGTTTTGTGCTTGTCTTCCTCGCTTTGTGTCTCGTGCATTCCCAGAGCACGTGGCCGGGTTTCAGACCCTTTGCCCTGCACTGGAGCTCTGATGCTCCACCAGCCAGGGCAAAAAGTGGTGAGACATTCCCATCAAGCTACAGAGGTAAGTTGTTTTTTTGTTTTTTTGTTCTTTTTTTTTTTTTTTTTTAATGGGGAAGGGAAATTGCTAATTTCTATTGAGAACTTGCTGTTGTGTGGAAGAACTCTTCTTGAACTCAGAGTTTTGTTCTCAACCATACAGTCCTTGAGGATCCTGCAAGAGAGGTTTCGTGCTTTGAGAGGAACTCCACCAACCTTCCCCATCTCACCCCAGCTGCTCCAAGTATGAGCCAGGAGGATAAACACGAGAACCTTTTCTAGAGGAAAAAAAAGGAGCAACTGCCACAAAAATCTGACTGAAGCTCATTCCCAAACAATCCAGTGCCAGCTGCACAGCAGGAAAGTGGATCCAAACGGACAGTTGTAGCAGTCGTGTTTGATCTCTTACACAGCGGAGGCCAGAGGCTGCAGCAGTGCCAAGTCCTGCATCGCTATCAATAGCTCACGGCTGAATGGGACTCTGCTCCTGGCAGGACAAGGGATCTTAATTTGATGACTAGGTGGTGAAGAATGTACCACGCCTCCTTCTAATCAGTGATTAAGTCCTTTTGGTGTTGCAGCTACTTCATCTGACTTCCATCGTGTGCTTCCCTCTGGCTACATCTATATTACCGTGGGTCGCTCTGGGCTTGAGGTAACAGAGCTGAGTGTCTCTGTCATTTCTGGGGCATTTCCAAGCCAGCTGAAACCAGGATGTGTAAAAGCCCAGGCTAACTGCAAGCGCACATCCAGACCACACAACACCCACTCAGACTTGAACAAAGTGCCTGAACCTTTTGGAGTTTCTCCAAGAGTTGTCTTGCTCAGGGTTGGCATTCTAAATAAGAGAGACTATATAAGAATCTGCTTATGGAAGTGAGTTTTAGATGTGCACAGGCTGCCTACCCTGGAATAGAGTGTGGATATAGCCAAACAAATTTCAACTCATCCCCATAACCACCTTTCCATGACACAGGGAGATATCATATAGATTATAAAACCTGCCTAAGAAGCAAGAGAAGTTACCCCGATATTTTGTTTCAGCTACCGTTCCCTTGTGCAAGGCATTTGTTGGTGTGTTTGCACTATGTTCTTATGCACGAAGTGGAGAGGGAGGTGCAAATCTACCAAAGGAGAATGTCACGAGAGGTTTTTCAGCAGCGTGACTGCAACGCGATTGTACTGTAGCTCTGTAGCACAGTAGCTGTCGGGTGCTTCGGTACAGCCGTGGGGACAGATGGCTCGTGCAAAGTGAAAATTCTAGTTGCATCAAACACGCTCTCCAGCAAGCATTTGTCAGGATCCCGTGCAAAGCATGGCTAATCAGCACCTGCAAGTCCATATGCACATGTCCCATCAAACATTCTCAACCATGTCCCTGGAGTGACAGCAAATACAAACATTTTTTCCCACGTCCAATTCTACTCCAGAGGTTTTGAGAGGATCCTGTAGCTACCATTTTCCATAACATGTCCAGGTCAGCGTCCTCTCCAATATGTGGCACCGACCTCTGCTGTGTGATGGATACCAGACAAAGAGAATTAACCATTCCTCTGTTCTTATTTAGTTAGGAAGTAGTAACCTTTCAGTGCTCCCTGATGTACCAGATATGTCAGAGCATCCCACTCTGACTTCAAAGGACTGTCACAGGAATAGGAAGCACAGAACCTGCAGCAAAGCAATTAGTGATACGATCTGGTAGAGCAGTTTCCCCTCTCCGCTTCCTAATGTCACTTAGTGTGTTTCCATTAATGTTAAAACATGTGTTAAAAGAGATTGGACACTGAGAAATGAAGTCCCTCCTAGAAGGAACTGGAGGCCACTTTGCTGTGCTGGATTCATGGCAAAGTGAGGCAGAAGAAAAGAAACCAGCACAGGGAATGGATTTAAAGCCTGCACTTGGGAATATTTTTCTCTTGCATAGCTATTTCCCACGTAAGTCTGTTTATCTGAGTTTAAGTACAAGAGAATCAAACTCTCTGCCTGAAATCTTGCTCTGGCTATGTGGTGGGACATGGGCAATCGGCAATATAAATGTAAGTAGTCCCAGAGCAGTGGGAAAAGTCAAGTCTGGCTTCCCTTAACTATCCCCTTCTACAATAACTATAGTTCCTCTACGGCAAGATGCACTCTGTGCACTGATTTATCATTCACACTGACAGACTACCCAGTTCAGCACGCTAAATGGCCAGCTGGCCACCACCAAACATTTCTGTTGGCTTTTCACTTGTTTGCTAATAACCCATTGCTTTCTACCAGTCCAGGGTCTATGTAGCCAACACCTGAATATGCTACACTCTGCTGATAGGGAAAATATAGATAGGATTTATGCTGCAGGAGTCCTTTTTCTAAGCCCTTCTAATATCCCAGCCCTGTCCCTGCAAAGCTGGGCTCCTGCTTTACACCAAGTGCACGTTCCCCTTTCACTATGTGTGAGAGCACCTCAGGGCACCTTTCTCTAAGAGGAGATTCTACCTGACACCTCCACAGGCTAAAGAGGGACAAGGAAGAGGACGGGCACCCCGCTCAGCTATCTTGCTGCTATCTCATTGCTTTGGCATCGCAGAGACAAGTGACTGACAGGGACATCAAGAGC
>NW_010532481.1:4913-5184 GCF_000687285.1 Phaethon lepturus | reverse complement strand
AATGCCCAGGTGGTGGTTGGCTCCGCTTCGTCCTTGAAGTCTGGTCCTTCCTCTTGATTTTGGGAATTGTTCTGATATTGGTGCACAGGTCTCTGGGGAAACATTCCCCCCCCACCTCCAATATGTGAGGAAGAAGGAATGATGGGTGGTGGGTTTGTTGTGGACAGTAGGTTCACCCTTGTGTGTCTGCACCTGTGTCAGTGGAGGATTGAGTTCCCCCTGCAGTGCTGCGTCCAGCTCTGGAGCCCTCGGCACAGGACAGATATGGAAC
>NW_010532481.1:0-4866 GCF_000687285.1 Phaethon lepturus | reverse complement strand
GGCTGGGAGAGCTGGGGGGGCTCAGCCTGGAGCAGAGAAGGCTCCGGGGAGACCTTCCTGCAGCTACCAGGACTTGAAAGGGCTGATAAGAAAGATGGGGAGAGACCTTTTAGCAGGGCCTGTTGCCATAGGACACGGGGGAATTGTTTTAACCTAAAAGAGGGCAGATTTAGACTAGAGATAAGCAAGAACTTTTCCACAATGAGGGTGGTGAAACCCTGGCCCAGGTTGCCCAGAGAGGTGGCAGATGCCCCGTCCCTGGAAACATCCCAGGTCAGGTTGGACGGGGCTCTGAGCAACCTGCTCTGGTTGAAGATGTCCCTGCTCACTGCAGGGGGGTTGGACTAGATGGCCTTTGGAGGTCCCTTCCAACCCAAGCCATTCCATGATTCTATGATGTTCTTTTGCTGCCTGTGAAGAGTGAGACCTAGTTACATCCAGGCAGCTTTAGTTTATATTATGTGAAGACCTGAACTTTGCATTAGCAGTATGTAAAAACTGGAAGCCTGCTTGCACTGTCCACTGCTGTCTGTTATTTCCTGCTCTGGTGTTTAAAGGCTCTGCAGGCTTAAAGCAGACAAAGAAAAAAATCGTCCAGCAAACTACTGCACAGGGTGAATGTAATCAGCCCAATAAACCACATTTGTGCTACCCATGGGCAGAGGGCTGGATGCTGACCCCCTCTACAGGAGCCCTCAGGGTTCTGTGCAACAAAACTACCTAAACTCTCTGTTTGCAGAAACACGGGGAAAAGGGTTATCACTCTCCCTCCTTCGGCTCTCCAGACTGTGAGTGCTCCAGGGCAGGACCTGCTCGGTTGTTTGTGCAGTGGCTCAAAGGTCACTGGAGCTTTGCTGCTCCTTGCGAGGGCAGCACCGTGACTGCCAGCTTAGCGTGGACTGCTTTGTGTTTTCCTCTGCCCTTCCCACGCCCTGATTTCAGCGTTGAACAGGGATGATTTCTTACTATTGCCTCACGTGATGGGCAGATCCCGCAGCCAGCAGAGCATCGTGGCTCGCCCGGGCTTTGGGGGGCGTGCGGGATGCCCAGCATCGTGCCAGGATCAGAGCTGGACCCAGCGTGGGGCCAGCCTGACCCCGCTCACCTCCCTGCTCCGGCGAGGAAGGTGCTGCTGGCGCTGAGTGGGAGCAGAGGCAGCGGGGAGGAGGGGGAGATGGAGGGAAAACCGGCACACCGGCATCTCTGCAAAGGAGGGTGGCTGGGGACAGTGCCTGCTTGTAGGCAGAAAAAAAGGAAGGGAAGGTGGAGCGAGGGAAGAAATGGAAGATTTCTTCCAGGAACAAAACCTGCAAATGAGAAAGGTGTGTTTCCCCTGAAGACCTTTTTTTGTCAGCATGCGGGAGGCACGAGCTCTCTCCTTCTCATGCAGGTGTTTAGTGAGTCTTACGGCTCACACAACAGACTTAGGCTTGTGGCTCTTCCAGCTCTCCTCCTTTTTCTCCCTGAAGTGCCCTCCATGCTCAGCTTTCCATTCTTTGTGTCTCCGGCTCTAATTATCTTTTCTCTCCTGCTGCTTCTGATGAATTGCTCTGTTTTTTCATATCTTTGGGGCCCCGCTGCTTCTTGGGGAGCTAGGCTAGAGAGTTATATTCCTCATGCCTCTCAGTCATTACGAAAGACAGTCTTCTCAGATGAGGACATTCATTAAACTGATTTGGGATGCTTGGTCTATCTTCACTGTGTGTGTTTGCATTAGTGTGGAGAAAATAATTAAAATGCACAGGAAGTGTAGACAGGAATAATAAGAAAGGCTGGCCCTAACCCTAGGAAATTTGGGGGCAGGGTACCATTTACTTTTTAATAGATGTCCCCATCACTGCAACTGTAAAACATATCTGAGTGGTATCTTCTCCTTTGCTCTAGTGTCTTTGCATGTTGGGGTGTGTGGAAGACACAAGGCGATGCGACTCTGCTCTCAGAACTGCGTCCCTCCAGGTTCTGAGGTCACCATAAGACCTTGACATTTAACAAATCGCCGATGCAGATACGGTGGGGGAAGGAAGAATGTTTGCTTGCCCTATGAATTTTGACCTCTTTAAGGCTCCCAGATCCCAACTTCTCTCCACAGCCAGACAAACTCAGAAATTATTTCCAACATAAAAGCTGAGATGAACCTGATTCCAGAAGATGGAGATTTAAGGAAGAAAAATGTGGAGAATATGAAACACACAGAGATGACAGTGCCAGAAGTGCCTTTCTATTCTGCTGGTGGAGTAGGCAAGCAATCCCAGAGACACACCTGCAGTGAATGAGCACAAGAAAAGGGTGGTTTCTGTGGGGATGTCAGCATAGATCTGGGGGCCATGAAATCTCTGCCACAGCCTCTCTGAGTTGACATCAAGCCACCTCCTCTCTCCATTGCTCATCCCCAGTAAAAGCCTGTTAACACTTTTACTTTTTTCCTTCTTGTCCTTCTTCATGTATTGGTCTTGAGGTGATGCATCACCTGATGCACGGCAGCCCCAAATGAGGCTGGAATGGTGCTGATGCACCGACCAGGCTATGGGAACACCTGGTTTATTCAGATACCGCTGAGGTCTCTTCTTGCCCTTGGAGGTGAAATGGCCACAGCCTGCACAAGCCAAAGGGAGGTTCACAGGGCCCAGGAGAAGCAGGGCACAATTAGTCTGGCCTGACTCCACGCTAATGACCCTAACTAGCTCTGCACTCGTCTCAGAGTGAGCAGCCCTGCGGGCGTGTGTCTAGCAGAAGAACTCGGTTCACTCCAAGACTTTGCAAATAAATGGGCTGCCTTGGGCTGAGTTACACTGAGATACCAAGCCAGGGCAATCTGGGACGCCTTTTAGAGATCCACAAGTGGCTGAAGGCTAGCCATAAAAAGGACTGTACTGGCTGGGACCTCACCATTTCCTACAGCCTCCCTCCTGCCGTGGTCTCCGGAAGGGGCTTTCCGTCAGACCAGCACTGCTGGTTCCCTGCCTCCGCAGGACCCCCGCGCCGGGTCCCAGATGGGGCCAGAGGGCAGGATCTCACAGCAAAGCAGACGCACGTGCAGGTTCCATGGCAAGGTGGTGTGAGGCGAGTCAGAAAGAGCAAGTGTCATGCTCTGTGTGACCTGGTGCACTTTGCGTCAGCCCTCTGGCTGGGTGGCCCTTGCTGAGGACACCGCAGTGGTACGATATCCTTGCTGCATGTGCTCCGCATGTGTTTCAAATAACAGCGATGGCTTCTGAGACTGCGATTCGGCTGCCTTCGGGCAGATGTCTGCATCTCAGGCTGCTGTCCTCGCTCCTCAGTGGAGACTTGGGCAGCGGTGTCCAGGGGTCAGGTCTTTCTAAAGGAGGTATCTCCGGTGGGGCAAATGAATAATGCACTATAAATGCTTCTCACCCTGCGTTGCCTGCCAAGGGAGCAGGAGTGCCTGGCTCAGGCGGAGACATCCAAGCTGCGGGTACCTAAACTTAAGCTGCCTTACGTGGCAGGCAAGCTACTGGGGTCTTGGATGGCAAGGCTGTGGGTGCAGAGCATCTAGTTCGGGATACTTCGGTAACAGGAACCCATCAGCAGGCAGACAGGAGAGTTTTCATTCAAGAACAGGGTAACATGCACCAATATTCCCGTTCCAGCTCCCTGCACTGCGAGAGAAAATGTGTGTGTGCACACGCCAGCGTGGGTGTGAGAGAGACAGAGATACGCAGGGAGAGGGAGGGTGGGACGCGGGAAGAGATGATTTAGTACCGCTCGCAAGGTATGTCCTGTACTCGCCTCCTCTCCAAGGTCTTGGCACCAGCACATTTCTCTGCAGAGAAGCCAGAGGTGCGTTCCTCCAAAGTGATACTCTATCAAACAGGAAAGCCATTTACTTTCTGCTGGCTCTGCAGATTTTCAGTGCCTGCAACTGCAGACCTAAAAGTTTATCTTACCGGAGGAATTTATATGGGGCTGTGAGATGGGCTGGTGTTATATGGCTCTAAGTAGTTACGTGAAGCCTCTGCGGGCTAATAAAATGGTATTAATTGTATTGCTAAGGTTGCATTTTAAACACTAAATTATGGATGGCTTGATAGCATCGTGAAAGCCAGCATCTTGACATGACCTAACCATTATCTATGGAAATGGCTAAAATGCCTTTTTACAATGTACTCTGGTTGATTTAACTCTTTGAGGTGACACTTCACATTAAATTATTTCCTCAGGCAGAGGAAGAGCCATGAGAGCTTCTCCTTTCTCCTTCCCCTTCTCCAGCATCCCCGCTCTCTTCCTGTGCTGTTTCTCAGCTGCTTCTAACCTCCCCAGCTTATTTTAGCCTAGAAATAGCAAATGGGGGGGGACAAGCCCAGACCACACACTGTTCCCCGCTTTATCCCGTGCACCTCTGATGGTGCAAAAGACAGGACCCTGCCAAGCATAGGGAATAGGGGCAGCAGGAGGTGTGGGATTGCAGGGAGAAGCTCAGAGGAAGCCCCAACACGGTGGGAGTGGGTGCTATGCTCTGGAGGGGTCCCTGCCCAGCTCTACCCCCCGCCCAAGGAAGAGATCAGGGAGGGAATGCGCCTGCCCCTGTTAATCTGATTAAAGGGGTCAGCCCTAAAGGCCAATTACAACACAGCCGGTGTCAACAGCAATTCTTCCCTTGCTGGCTGTTCCAGGGGCAGGGCTGGCAGCGGAGCCTTTCGGGGCCGGGAACGGCGTGCGCTGCCAAGGAGGAAGCACAGACAAGTAAGAATTTAGTGGGTTTGCTTTTTGCTTTCTTTTTTTAAGGGATTGATGGATTCATCACTGGAGGCGACTGGATAAGGAGTAGATAGACATTCCCGCTGCGTCGGGCGAGTCCCCCGAGTGCCCCGCGCCCCTGCGTTACCCACCCCGGCATTTTCCCCCGTG
>NW_010532480.1:0-8208 GCF_000687285.1 Phaethon lepturus | reverse complement strand
GTGTGTGTAGTGGGGCAGGGGCGTGCCGGGGCGGGCTGTGGGGCCCGCTCGCGGGGAGACCAGCGCCTCCTCTCCCGGTGCTGGTCGCACCATTGGCTTTTGGTGTTCTTGGCACCTGCCCGTCGCGTTGGGGTTTTTAAAGGTGGCTGAGCAGGGGCAGGAGTTGGTCCCTGCTCCAAAACTTGCCGTTGCCAGAGCCGGCGCGGCAGTGCGGGTGCAGGGGCTGAGGGGAGGGGCCGTTTCCCTCATGGCCGTGGGGCTCCTGCTCTGTCACCAGTCCCTGGTCCACCTCTGGAGAAGTTTTTGGCTCTGAGGTGATAGGAAATACCGGCAGTCTCGGAGACTTCTTGTAGTTTTTTCTTTCCTTTTCAGAAATTAAAAAAAAAAAAAAGAAGCTTTTGTGAGGAGAGGGCATGAAGCTGTTTCCGAAAAGTTCCAAAATTTTGTTGGTTATACCTAACTAAAGCTGCTTGAGGTTTGTGGGATGTCTTGCTGTGGGTTTCATGTCTGTGTATTTGTTCCATAGGACAAATCTGTCCATCACATTAGTGTTTAGGCCTACAAAGAAATGAGACTGTTGTTGGACTGTCTAACGTAAGAACTTATTGATCATCTTCATAGAGGAACACAGGTCCCACATTTAATGAAGTTTCTACAAGTTCTGGGAAAATAAACAGGTAGCTGGGTGGGTGAGAGGGACCCTGATTTATGATGCATTCCCACAATAAAGGTTTTTACTCAGCTGTTACGTGTTCTCTTTGGCAACAGCTGGCTTATCATCGTTGCCATTATAGCAGTAATAGGAGGCGCTGTGTTTCCTCTGCAGCTCACAGAGCAATGTTTTCATGCTACAATAGATGTAGTAATGTAAATATGTACACATGCACTTTTTTTTTTAGGCACCTTTACCAAAGTGCTTGTGGAAAGTAATACATGAAGGTTCTCTAACAAACTTGGGTGTCGTGGCTCTATAATCCTGACTATACCAATAGATCTCCTTAGCAAATTGTATATTTGTTTAGTTTTCCTCTTGTGTAGGAGCTAGTGTGTAATATTCACTTGTACTAAATGTTAAATCTACTGAAGTCTGATAATATGCTATAATTTTGTGATTGGCTAGAGTGGGCTATATCGTACTTCACAATTTATGAAACATAAACGTCTTTTGCAGAATAGAGTATATATCCTGTACTTAATGAAATTCATAACGTCATTCTAGTATGTCATATATAATAAGTCTCCCAGGAATTTTGGAAAGCAATCCTGTGTGTTTTCTGGGATATCAATGGACCTGTGCCCCCCACCTCCACAAATCATACATGTCCTACGGATGTCTTCTCTCTTCTGCAACGTATGAAACAGGGCTATCTGGTGGGAGGATAAAGCAAAAGGACTAAGAGAGTGGCTGTAATCAAAGGGAATTGCAGTTAATACAGATCATTTAGAGAGAAGGTGGGGAAAGAAAAGATGGTATATGGCCAAGTCCGAAAAGGAGCATAGAGATGAATATTCTATTTCTGGTCTCCATTAACTGCCAGTGTGGCTTTAAAACAAATTGCATTTCTGTGCTTTATGAAAAAGGCTCTGATGGAGACACTTAAACCTAAAACTGGTATGTTTTTTCCAACTTGCATCTCCAGGTCTAATAAGAAAGGTTATTATTCTTTATAAGCCTGGGTTTTTTTTTCTATCTTGCTAGATAAGAATGGCTAGCTGCATCATCACAACTACTGCTTTTTTTTCCAGTGTATGACAGACGCACTTGTGACTGAAAGCATCTCTTGAGATGAATTTTTCAGCCCAGTTTAAGGAATTTTCTTGTTGTTTCTTATGTTTGGGGTGGGTTTCTTTGTTATTTTCAATCTTTATTTCAGCTCTATGAGAAGCTTATTCAAAGTTGAGATTTGAAGGAGGGATCGTCTTACTCTTTTTACAAATAAAAATTATATGTCACAAAACCGTGACATCTGGAAGCTACACGAGGGATTGCAGGCTAGGAAGCTACACGTGACTCCAGCAGTCAAAAAGAATCTGAGTTTGGCCACTGCCAGAGAAGGTGTAGTTGTGCAGATATGCCTTTCATCTGATCTAACATGGCCAGGTTTATAAGAACATAAAGCTGATTCCTTCTAGGATGCTCACTTAAAATGATTTCTGCACAATTTCTGTTCTTTTTTATGTGCAAAATGTGTTTTGATGTATCCGCATAAGTAAGGTAACTTAGAATAATGAACAAATACATATTTATCTCTCTTTGAATCCAATTTTCACCAAAACCAGTCTTCGCGGAACAGGGAGATCTTACCTGGAAGAACCACATCACTCTTAGTTTTGACATGTGAGAATGGAAATTAAAGATACAAATCCTGAGCCCTTATACAACTGTATATGATTACTTAGCGTGTGTAACTACTCTGCAGAAAGTTTTACCAAGTAACAATGAGAAATAGTTTCGGTGATATTTTTTTTTTCCCCCTCCCCCTAGAGTGGAGGGGGGAAGGTAAACATCTAACATTAAAACTACTGATGAATTCAGTTTTCTGCATGGTTGGTTAAATGTTTGACCTTATTAGTTCCCTCTGTTTTACTAGACGTCTGCAACTCTTTCTTTTTGTGCTGTTTATGATGTTCATATAAACCAAAAAAGTAATTTACCAGAGTGGATTTTTTGTCTCTTCAGTGTGTCTGTGAGCTATATGAACATTGTACAGACATACAAAGTAGGGTGCATGATTCTTTTTGTGACTTTTTTTTTAAAGACTCTCCCACCATAGTTGCTCTGATCATCCAACTGTAGTGAAAATGAGAAAATTACAGAGTGGGTAGTGAGTGAAAAAGTGAGATGTTGCTTGAATTGAGGACTAAGTGATGTGACTGGATCAAGATGATGAATATGGGGCAACAGCAGTAGCTGTAGAACATCAATACTGAAAGGTTGTTCTTCTGAAAGGAACCTTGGCAGGCTTTCACCAATATTCTGAATTATGAGAATGTGGTAAATAGGGTCCCAGGGGTATTGCTAAGTGCTGTATTTTGTCAGTAAAATTCTTACTTGTCCATTGTAGAGTTGACCTATGTTTACTGTGTAACCTGGAGTACTTGGTATGTTTACTATGTGTTCAATAGGCTTAATTTTTGAGGATTCACCATTTTCCCTCTGCTGTTCTTTGAGTGTTTAAACAGTGGTGTTTTGAGTAGGTGCATAAGCACTACTCAATGTCTTGAAATGCTGTATTTGCCTGAGTTTTAAGGTTGACTGGATGATGCTTATACTCCTGGAAATGAGCTGTGTGGAGGGGTGCTTTCCAGGGTAAGTATTTGGCTCACTTGCATTGTCAACTGTGATTCTTGGGGGTACAGCCTACATCTCGCTTGTTTAAAAGCGTGCATAAGCTAGCCAGCATCGTGGGGCAGGGAGGAGGATGGTTGCTTGTGCCAGAGAGTGATAATTATGGAGTGTGTGTTCGGCACATTTAATGGATTTTGGGGATACAACAATACTGAGCTGAATTTCAGCATGCCGGGTACTTGTACTGCATGTTACATGTCAACAGTACACAGACGTGGAAGGGAGAAGCATAAGGAGCAGGAGGGAAGCACAGCAGAAAGCCTGCTGGTGACCTCAGGGCTGTACTACACAAGGGCAACTCCAACTGCATCCTGAGATGGGGTTTGGCTGAAGCAGGCTTAAAAAAAGCACAACACTGCTTTGTCAGAGTTTCTGTACTGCATTGTGGTCCTGTTGTGCTTCTTGAATAAGCCATACTTGGCCTATGTTGTATTGTCAGTCAGTTGTTAACAGGTTTTATGAATCTGAACAGAGACTTTTGATTTTTTTTTTTTTTTTTTTTAGGACTTTCTTGCCTGTTTGCAAGAGTAATGTGAAACTTAATTTCCATAAAGAAATGTTACTTTTTATTCTAAGAATCTTAGAGCAGTGTGAAATACCAACCAAAATAGATTGGTCATAGGTCTCACAGAATTTGTGTATACGTATAATATCAGTATATACTGAGAATAGCTCAGTGGACCTACCTTTGATTGAGTAGAAGGCAAGTGTAGTTTTATTAGAAGGAGGGGGAAAAGGGGACTTTTTAGGAAAATGTGTGTCACTTGTGCAGTACTCAGCTGGCTCTCAGGCCCAGCTGTGCTCCCAGAATGGGAGTGGAGCTAGTGCAGAGGCTATACCTCCTACTGGCATTGGCGTTCTCCTCTTCCCTGGGAGAGCTTTTCTGGTCTCTTGAGGGATGAGAGAGAATTGCCTAAACAGAATGAAGATAGTAATTTTGGTCTAGCTTTAGAGATGTCTTTGGAGGATATATTTTGAAAATTGAATCAGTTCAAGAAACTGCATGATAATGTCTTAGCAAAATTCTTAGTTTTTGTCTCAGTCCTCTTTCTTTTGTAAGATTACAGGATTGTCACTCATGGGACAAGTATATTTTAATCTATGTTGAGTGTCTGTTCTCTCACTTGTTTTCCTATCTGTCTCTCTCTTCAGGACACTTCCTTAGGGCAGTATTTCAGTTGGGAGGACTTGTGGAACTTCGATCTAACATGTTGTTAGGTTTAAAATTCTACTGGGCGTGGGAGGAGAATATTCAAGTGGCAAAAACTCTTAAACAATCCTCCTAAAATCTTCATAATGCATGAAGTAGATCATGTGGAAACTATTTCTTTCAAGATCCTCAAGCCATTAGCAGGATCTTGGTAATGTTAGGTGTGGTACAGACTAATGACAAAGTGAAAGCACAGTTATGAAAACACTTGAAGGAACTATTAAAAGATGATTTTTATTGTTATGATTCATCATAAATGAACAGTGACGCTGTGAAAGTGGGATTTCTAAGAATGACTGTGCTATGCAAAGTTTTGCATGAGGGTTGCTTTTGTTGCCATGAGGGTTTACAGGATCTGTTGGCCTTTGGAATAGTGTCAATGTGCTAAATACATTAGTGGTGGGAATTCTTGCTGTGAAAGACTTGGGAGAAAGCAGCTGTCTGAGAGCCCTAAAGGTCATGTGTGCATGTGTGCTGCCAGCCACTTCACTGATGGAGTCACTGCAGCTTAGTACAGCCAGTCATAGAGAGTCTGCTACTGTGGTGGGGAACCAAGGCTGTCCTACCTAAGTAAAGATCAAAGTGTGCCCACTTGAAAATTGAAATTATGCCAGAAGGCAGAAATAATACAACATTATCAGCCTAGGGCTTCTCTAGAGCAGGGGGAAACCTTGTATTTTGCCTTCAGAATGAGACATCAGCAAAGCCAGCCCTCTTCCCCTTCCCTTCTCTGCTCCCACCCTCCCAAGTAGCGGTGTACTATTTCTGGTTTTGAGCTTAAGCAGATGGTCAAATAACTTCAAATTCAGGTTTGGGGACCACAAGCCAAATACTGCGTCCTTTACATTTTGTATTGCAAGTTCACTGCTTGTTAATACAGATTGATTGTATGAATTTCAAATGATACATGGGTTGCAGAAAATATTTTGATTATATTACATTTAATGCAAATATTTGAATATTGGGGTCAGTGTATGTTTACTTGTTTGCTGATACCAAACCAGAGCAATGCATCAGCAAGACAAAATATGTATTGAAGAAGTACTGGTCCTTTTTTCTTTGCCCATTAATGCCTTAAATAGTAACAGTCTAATTAAAAAAGTAATTTTATGTATTTGGCTGGTATTTCAAAAGACATGGAGAAGGGAAAGTTTCAGGAGAACTTATGAACAAAGTGTAGAGATTGTGTGTTACAGTTCCATAAAGCATCTACTTTGAACCAATCTTCTTTATCTTTTTGAGGTTTCTATTCCTCTGGATCATCTCTTGCTGTTGTCAAGGGCTGTTCTCTCTGGAGGCTCTGTTCTATTTCTTTCTCTCAGGTTTTTATTGTTCTGCAGGTGGTCTGCATTGTCATGGTAATGTAGAAGGTGGTCTTTGCCCAATATCACACTGAGCTTGGTGTAGGCATGGACGTGATGCTCGGTCTCCAGTTAGTCTTTCCTACATTCTGGCACAATGACTTCTGCTTTATTGTTATAGTGCTGTTTGTCTCACTTGTATTCTAGGTTTTTGCATGCCCTTTGCATTGCATAAATAAACGTCTGTTTTTGCAGTGGATTTCCAGTTAAGTCTTTGTCCTTCTCCTTTGTGTGATGCATTTCAGGAACCGTTTCTAAGACAAGGGAGCAACTAGCTTATGTGATGTCAAAGCTGTGTCTTAATTTGGTGTGAGCCTGTTATTCTTTTGACCATAATTACTAGGTGTGCAGTAGGATCTGTTAAGCATGTGTGTCTGACAGCAATAACTTTTCAGGGGCTGGGTTTTTCCTGATGAGTATATCTGTGTGGTGTGTGTTTGTTTGTTTTTTGAGTAGGAGTCTGCTCAAGTCTTTGCTCAAGACTGCCTTTTCTTCTTGACAGTTCGTGGCAGTTTTTTTTTCTCAGGTTCACTTGTACCATCACAGGGTGAAAAAAAATTGGTCATGTTCCTTGTTATTTTGCTTTCTTGTCTCATGGAAACCGGACTACATAGTTGGCTACCTAATCTATGAACTGCTGGCAATATCCTACTAGCTTCCTGTAATTCAGGGTTTGTTGGATTTTTCTGTTTTCTTTGCCTACCCTTTGACGATAATATGGGATGTTAATGTAGAATTTTAACTATTTTTCAGCAGTTTATGATAACTTTTTTGCCCCCTCATTTACCTTACTCTGTTCGTTGGGTTGATGTTGAACGTTCTTGTTGGATCTGGAACTTCCTAGCCTTAAGCTGAATGGCTTTTCCTGGAAGTTCAGGCTTGCTCTAGGAAACAGTCAGAATTTCTTTCCATTAATATGGAAAGATATGTCTTGGTCTCTTCTCCCAAGTAACTAGCAATAGAACAACAGGAAACGGTCTCAAGTTGCACCACGAGAGGTTTAGACTAGATGCTAGGAAAAAATTCTTTACTGAGAGAGTGGCCAAACATTGGAACAGGCTGCCCAGGGAGGTGGTGGAGTCAATATCACTGCAAGTATTCAAAAAATGTGTGGACGTGGCACTTTGGGACATGGTTTAGTGGGCATGGTGGTGTTGGGTTGATGGTTGGAATTGATGATTTTAAACATATTTTCCAACCTTGATGATTCTGTGATCTTCATCAGGCAATTTGGTGGCCTCTTGCATATTAACAGGATCTCTGTCCTTTGCCCACAGCATGCTCAACAAAATCTGTTTCACAAAGGTGCATGATTGGTTCCAAACTTTCAGTCCTTTCTTCCATGAATCATTTTCACAGGCATTCTTACAAACTGGTATCATGATAGATGATACACTATTCCTTTCATTTTCTTTTGCCCACAAATAGGGAATATTAATCTGGTCTTATTTCAGATGGATGTAGCAAGGCTTTCTTCATATTGGTGTAAATTTGATCTTATAAAAATACATTGGAATAAGTCTCTAGAGCCTTCATGTGAACTCTTTCAAATGCTTCAATAATCCTTTATTCATATCAATATTCAGTCCTTTTTAGATTTGTTTGTTTGTTTTTAAACTCATTGTATATTCCTTTTTCTCTTCCCAGATACATATTCTTTCTATCTCTTGTTGGGAAGATGTATCTACACCTTTGCCTTTGATAAGGGCAATGCAATCTAACATGAGTCTCTTAATTGCCAATTTTGTTTGTAGGCTTATCTGGATACCAGAATCTCTATCAGTTCTGGGATCTGATACTCTCTTTTCTTTTGAGTGTTAGCAAATCACTCAATTCTGTGACACAGGTTGAACTAAGAGCATAAGGGGATGTTAAGCTTTCAATAGTGGAGTCACCTCTCTGAAGTAAACAACCCCAGGGATACGTCAGCACTGTGTTTTTGCTCAAACCACTGTATTCGAACAAGCACAGTGTACAAGTAAGGTGTACTCATCCAGTGGGTGCAGAACTGACTGTGTTGGAGATATGGATAGAAATCTGTTATGTCAGCTCCCACCTAAAGGAGCTGTCATGACAGTCTATACAGCTCTGCTGATGATAATCATTGTGCAAATTGCATGACCAGCTCAGATTACTTAGCAAGAGATTCACAGGATCGCAAAATAATGTAGGTTTGAAGGGTGTGCAAATTGCATGACCAGCTCAGATTACTTTGCAAGAGATTCACAGGATCGCAAAATAACGTAGGTTTGAAGGCACCTTTGGAGATCATCTATTCCAATCCCCTT
>NW_010532479.1:55273-85376 GCF_000687285.1 Phaethon lepturus | reverse complement strand
GTGCGCGGCTGCCTGCGCAGGCTTCCTTAGGCACAGCACGTATCGCCTCCCTTACACGCTTACTGCTGCCCGTGGGTGGGGTCACCTGGCTCAGAGGTACATATATATATAGAGAGAGAGATATATTTATATATATTTCTTATCTGGGTGAATCTGATATAGCAGCTCCAGTGAGGGCATAGGATATGCGGTTCTGGAGAAGGGAAGGGGCTGGCTGAGCATAAAGGAGGTGGATGTTCTCAGCAGAAATTGGTTTCAGGCACCTTGTTTTGCTTGACAGAGGAGGCTTTCTGGCAGTACCCGGAGGCACCTCTGTGCTCCTGGCGTCAGGCGCTGTCCCCAGCGTAGCTCCCGAAGCTTGGTGAAAATCCCGTCCCCCAGCTCCTGAAAACAGCACTTTGCCTGGCGCGCTTGGAGCTTGCTAGTCCACCTGGAATAAGAACGTGCTGCTCCTTAAGAACTCCTAAACTACCACAAATGTTTAAGAATGGAAGAAGTCCCTTTTGTTCTGTTAAGGTAAAGGGCTAAAGATTCATTTGAATGAAAGGAAACAGTTACCGAAAGACAGGACGGTAATAATGCTGCTGGAATTTAACGAAGCTGGTTCCTCTCCAGCTTGTCGTGAGCCTTAGGAAGGAGAATGTGTTGTTGCAAGAATTGTCTCATGCAGAATGAAGCCTGAGAAAACTACCCTAACACTACCCCAAAAATTCTAAATTCTTACCTCACATAAAGGAGAACAAAACACAAATGATTTTTCAAAGAACACTCTTCTCTCTGTTGTGTAGTTTGAGGAAGTCCATTGTATTACTTCAGTGAAACGATGTGTTGATACAAGCAAATTACTTTTTAACTTATTAGAGCTCACCCTTTATTTTGGATATTTGGGTTTTTTTATGCTCACCTTTCTTCATCCTTTTATTAGGCAGAAATTATAAACGTTGTCAAACTTATTTCCTTTGTTTTAACTGATGTATCTTCTCTTTCGTAGAAGCAATATGCTGTCTGTTAAATTTTTCTTAAGTGAGCTCAACCTTGCCTTCTCAGCTAGCATTTTAAGATCTACTATTTCACAAATCATGTATCTCAAGAAATCATTATTATATCAATATCTTAATAACACTGTAGAAATCAACTTGTTCTCAACAGTTCATAGAGACCAGTTAGTGTGAATAAACATATTTTCCTCCAAAATTGGAAGAAGATTCTCTGGACAGTATAGTGCTTCTCTCTACACTGTTTTTGGGAACTAAAGAGTAGTTCCTTAGAATAGCATCACAGTCTAGAAATAGCCTTTCTCATATACGAAAATTTGTTTTTATATATATGTACACACACACATAAAAAAAAAAGAATTTCACTGAAATGATCGGAGATCTGATTTTTTTTCTACTTTTCTATTGCTAAACATAAATCAGAGGAAAAGTGTTAGACAAAGAGAAGTGTTAATAGTTCCTTCTGTGAAATAGCTTCTTCTGATGACATTTCCAACTGATCTGAGAACTGTTAGAGTTCTGGGCAGGTGAGGGTAGCTGGTAATGCTGCTTTGTGGTTGTGGTTCTAAGCAGGTTTTAATGCTCTCGCTGATATCATATAAATATTCCAAGAAGACTTACCCTTGAAACCGGTTACAAAATCAACTATGTCATTTGAGGGTATATTTGGGTGTATATTCCCTTTGTTGTTGCTATAAAAGATAACACAGCACTCCTTTAAATATACGTTTCCTGTCTCCCATAAAAATTTTGGCTCTTGGTTTGCTTTCATGTTAGCAGAAGATATTAGTTCCAAATGACATGAAGAAACAAAGAAGCTCAGCAAATTAAGGTGCCTTGAAAAATATGTCAAATAAATCCATATAAAGGATTGTTTGGTCTTGATAGCAAAACAAAACAAACAAAAACAACATCCCATGTCTGTTAAAATTTCAGTATGGTGCTGGGATGGAGGTCAGAGCTTCCTCGATATGAAAAGGAATCCTGTTACGAGGATAAGTAATCAACCACCTGGGAGAATATAAAACTAAAATGAGAGGTGTCCACGGAGACGCAGCAGTGCTGCCAAGTTAAAGATTTAAATCCAAATAAAATATTACAGTAGTCTCAGGTGATAGCATCCATAGAAGTTTGGACCTCATTAGGGGAATTGAAAAGCTTAGAGCTGTTTCCAGTAATAACACTCAATTTAGTTGGTTAAATTAAAGCCAAACTAATCTCCTTTCCATGAAGTGTTTGAGCAAGTTGTAGAAAACTCCCCCATCAGTTTTCTTGTAAGAGAGAGAGAAGTCTCATATAAACAGCACTGCAAGACTGAACTCAAACTCTTTGTGCCAACCTGGCACTTCCCATTTACCCTTTGGTGTGGTCATATCTCTTCACCTATTAAACAAATCTAAGACCTCACTGTTTCATCCTTCATAAGATCTTATAAAATCAAACTTCTGGAGAGTATTTGGGTTCAAAAGTGTCAGTTTTACTCTCGTAAAGAAAGTGGTGAGTTCATGATTTCAACAGAAGCCGATGGAATTTGGTTTGAAGGAGCTGGAGTAGAGTTTTCCTTTTCATGTGGCATCCTTGGTGTTTTCTCATGTAGTCCTCAACTGCCTATAAAGATTCTTAGGAAACATTTAACTAGCCAGCATTAAAATGAAGAGATGACTTTAAAGGAACTATGGAAGTAAGAAACAAAACATGCTCCATACATTAGAAATCACTATTAAACTGAAAATGAACCAAACTAAGCAAAAGCTATACTACTCCCGTGATTCTGTGATTCTTCATACTTCAAGGAATACTGAATAAGAAAATGACTCTGTACAGTGTATGTAAATATCCTTCACCAAAGTCTTTTCTATGAACCATGCTTACAACTTGTCAGTCAAATTATAAAATTATAAAATTTATTAAAATTATAAATTCCAGTGTTTATTGGTGATTAAACATAATCAGTGTCCATCTCAGTCTTGGTCTAGCTGGCCTTAAACAGTACTATTTCCTCTTACCCTTCGTAGTTTTCCACGATACTTCTGAAACAAATGTCAGTTGTACAGCAAATTCGTTTTCCAATTTTCCCTGGCATTTTTGAATACCTATATAGCCAGACTGAATAAATAGTCTGTTTAGAGAATTTTACCAAGAATTTTACTCTAACTAAAACTAGAGTGCTACAGCAAACGTGAGCTTGATATCATAATAAAGTTGTGGACATCATGAAGGCAAAATCACCTTGTTTTGTATACAGAGTTTTAGTAAATGCATGGAAATAAATCTTGAAAAATACGACATGTCTGTTGGCCTTTTTTGTTATTTACTGTATCCTGCAACTTATCCTAGATCCAATGAAGTACTTAAGAGGAACTGGCCTCAGTGAATTTCAGCATGTGTTTAAAAGTTAGCATATGCTGGAGGCTTTGTGGAACTGGACATCTTGCTTGTGTCTTGTGATTTATCATGCTTTTATTATGCTTTCTAAGTTTCTTATACTTGTCACCTTTGTTTTCACAACTTAGATAATTTCTTACTTTAAAAATTCTCTTCGCTCTTGATAAGTAGTGTAAAATTTAACTTTTCAAAGCAAAAAATGTCCCCTTGAAGCTGTGTACAGCAGGAACAAGAAACACAGGATGAGAATATCAATCAGAAGTGTTGATCCAACAGGACCAAACTCAAGAAACTGCTTTCTTATCTTCTGAGGTAAGGAGGCATTTTACTATAAACCATCTTTTTCCTTCAGTGTGCTGCCACCATCATGTAGAAAAACTTCCAGTATGGCCCATTCAAAGCTTATTTGGAAATGTGCTAAATGTGCTCAGGGATGAGGACAGAGTTCCACAGTCAGAAATGAAGACATTGCACCATTAGGGATCCAGAACCCCACAGGACTATTCTTGGGCAAATTATGGCTGCTTTCCATAGGAGGGATGGAAGACTACATGCACATAGCATGGGTGCTTCAGACTGATCTGTCCAACTTTTTGCTGCTCTGCAGGTGTCCACAGGATCCACAGGCCATGAAGTTTAGCTGGGCTATGTTGTTAGTGAGGCAAAAACTGTTGTCTTTAGGTTGCCAAACTTCAGCTTGATATCTCAATCTTGCAGGTATGGTCATGTAATCACTGAACGGACTGCAGTGATTTCTAAAAAAAAATATTTCTGTCTCTGCCTGTGCTCATAAATGGGCAACTGAACTGTGGGATTGCGCTGTGTGCGTTGGACTTAGCAGCCTGGGGTGTGAGAGGAGCAGAAAGGTTCACTCCCATGCCATGGGTGTTTCCTTGCTGACCTACCCAGGCAGAGCATGATCGAGACATTGCCATTAATACCCAAAGTCTTGAATAATCTACATGTGTTTCTAAAACATATTATTATAAATGCCTTAATAGCTTGAAAAGATGTAGAGGAAAAAAATAAACACCCTTATTTAAAAATAAAATAGCGAAAAACGATGCTAAAAAGTTCAAAGTTTAAGCTGATATTCCATGTCAGATACACCCTATTATGTGCAATAGTTGAGGCCATTTAAAGTACCTTGTGTTAAAGTAATCTACATTACATAATACAGCCTTAAAGACATAACGATGCTCACTTCACACTGATTTCTTGATTTAGTGGCGTGCTGTTTAGCCAGCATTCTCTTCCTTTCCATGCCGTTTCTGTTCTCTGTATTAAACCTTCTTTTTGTTGTTTACAAAGTCCACCGATACACAAAGTGAAGTATCATGAAGTAATTGAATCAATTTATTTTTCTAAAATGCCATTGATCCAAAGTCTTCTTCAACACTCATTCTAGATAATAAACATTACAACTAAGCTGTATTAATTCAAAAATTTCCTTACAAAGAGCTCAAGCTAGTAATTCTTGTTCAGAAAAAGTCCAGTGGAAGCTGTGTTGTTGAAAGGAATGCACACGTGGACCCCAAATAATCACATTATAATATGATTTCATTTTATTCAGTGCTCCTGAAATTGCTAATTGAAGAAATTGGATTATAGGAACAAATCATGTACTTGCTGAATACAACACATTTGTGAAATTATTTTCTCATTTATGCTTTATTCCTATTGTATAGAGAGTCTAGAGAATTTTGTTGGTTTTTTTGTTTGTTTTTTTTTAATAACCATGTATAGCTCTCTTAAACTGTGAGAGTCTCTTTGGAATATAAGCCTGTTTATTTTATTGTGCTCTGTTTAGTTATACTAAAAAAAAGTTACAGACACATAATTGTAGCCATCTGTTGTGTTTTAAGTCCAATCTAGCCCAAAAGTCAAAAAAGTCATGGCAACAACTTATAAAAACAATGGCAATAATATGAACTCACTATGGTTACTGGTGAACCTTTATTTCTCCCCTCAAATGAAGTAAGTTTCCTCAGAGAATTATTTTGTTTGATTTATTTCTTTATTAAATTTGCCCACAGTATGACCAGCTTCTCTATCAAGATTGTCATATAGCTGTCTCCTTGATAGTAAATCTGTGTTTCTCAAAAAAAGTGAGTTCTGTTATTATACAAAACCAAGCTCTAACGGAAACCCGAGTGCTTGCCATATATTACTCTAGCATAAACCAGCAAGCAGGATTAAGATTGTTTAAGAAAATTTATTAGTGGGCCTGAATAATATTTATCATATAATATATTTAACCCGTACTCTGACAGATTTAAAATTCATTATTTATAGATTTTAGATATTTGATGTATGTGGTTTAATAATTCACTGAGATATTTAGTAAGTAGTTTCTTCAACGAATTTCACCAAAATGTCAGTGACTTTTATGAGAGATTGTTAATTTTCAGTATTATCCTGTCTTCTAGACATATCCAGTTTGTATGTGTACCACAATTATTTTAACTGAGAACGATGCATTGCATGTACATAGATACTTAGACTGTGAGCAATAAATGGCACATGTGTTGAAAATGACCTCTAGATGTATTGGATAAAGTCAGACAGATGGATGCTTTCTGCTACTGCAGATTGTTGGCATGGTATATTACATTAGTTCCCTTTTCTCTGTATTTACGGAAAAACCATGATAGAAATCCGTGCTCAACTGTTTCTACGTGGTCATTCACGCACCTACCTCCTGTTAAACAGAAAAGCTGAAGAGTGTTTGGGGAGCAGTGCCGTCCTAGGAGCATTACAGAGCACAATGTCCGAGTGACTTGTAACTCCTTGAGAAAGGTGAGGGTGCCCAAGGCATGCAATGTACCCTGGGCTAGACCCATTTCTCTCTTCTGACTATGAAAATCCTAGCCTTTCAATGATCGTTATTTGGAGCCTGGTGCAGTGCTTGCCATTAGGCAGGATGGATATGACCCCAGGCCACCTCCAGAGAGATGGTGATCCAATGACAGAAGCCACGTTTCCTCCAGGTGATCGAGCAGTGGCCATTGCTGTCTGTCCCACAAAGTTTCCTAATCGTCCCCACCAGGGAACCGGGTTGTTTCTGTCGAACCAAATCGGGTGCTGCAACCGTGAAGTGAAGAGGAAATCGGAGAAGAGATCAGTTTCCAGTCGTTTAAGCCACATCTCTGGGAAATAAGAGGAGATGTAAGCCATGGGCAATGTTCGTAGATTGTTTTATTTAGCTAGTAGTAATAGAAATAAAACGTCAGGTATTTCACATGGCTGTAAATGGGAGGTGAAATAAGAAATGTAAATGACGGTGTATGTGCAAACTTCATTCACAGGTATAAACGTCATGTAAAAGCCAACTGCTATTTTTTCTCTTCTCATTTAGTGAGTTAATTAAGACTCTGTGTGAGTGTCTTTGCTTCTACTCTTAATTCTTTTGATAAATGTGTCTACTGAGCATGGGAGTGAATGCACTCTCATTAGCATCTGCCTCATACTACCATTAAAAGTGGTGGTGGGGACTTGCTTTTACAAGTTATTGCTAACTTTCTTTTTTTCATGGGTGTACAAAAAATGTCAGTTTGTAACCTAAAGGTGACGTATTTACAGAGTGATAGTAACTGCAAAGCTTTGTGCCAAAGGATCAACTCTGATTTTTTTTTTTTTCCTGAGAAACTTACACTGCACAGTTATTTACACCGTCAGACTTTCCCTGTGTTTTCTTGAGTTACAATGAAACACTTTCTGTACAATGTCATCTTCTCATTCAGGAGTCCTTGAAGTCCCTCCCCTTTTTCAGTCCTACTTTTGCTTTTATCAGACTTCTGATTTGAAGTAATTCTATTTATCATTATTTCTTGTTTCTGGATGCAGTTGTGCAGCTGGACCTGTCTGTAGCCATTGTATTTTAAGTCTTAATGCCTGAAGTTATCTGGTTTGATACATTCCTTTCATTACCTTTCATCAAACAACGCAGTAACTAAATCAACTTATTTTATATCACCCATAAAAACCACTCATTTCTTTACTACTTTATTGTACAAATCCTTTTCAGGCTTTTTGTATTATTTCATTAGAAGCAGGTCAATGTGTAAAAGTGGGGTATGCCCGTGGTTCAGAAGGCGTGTGGCTGCAAAAAAGAAGCTGTGCCAAACTGGAATCTGATCAGTAGCGCTGTTGGTAACCTCACGTGGTCATCACCCACACGCAGCTGGGACTGCGTTACGCAACTGCAAGAGTCTCTGATTTTTTGGATGCTGTGTCATTCCGCAGCAAGTAAGAGAAATAGTTTTAGAAAAAGGAAAGACCTCAGGACATTCTCATTACGCAGCTCGGGAAGCTGAAATACTGAGGAGAACAACTTAAATGCAAGTGGGATTGTTTGGGATGACTTAAAAACAAGGTTATTTAAAAAAAAAAAATTAGTACTCCTGAAGATCAGAGACTTAAGTTTCTAATCAGTGATCTCATCTGTTAAGCAGGTGCTTGTACAAACCATTTGAAAAGCATTAGCAGGATGGAAATATGACAGTTGTGTGTTGCAGTGTTTGGAATTTCGGTTCGCTCTAAACCTCTCTCCCCCATTTAATCTCTTGCTCTGGTTAATATTAATCTGGGCTAATGGTGCAAACATTCTGGGTGTGATGCAACAAGGCTTAAAGGGTGTTCATAATTTGAAGTATTTGAGTCATCCTTTTAACTGATAAGCACATGATTAAGTGCTCTGCTGGAATGAGGCCAGAGTACACTTTTCCGCTGGCTAGAACGAGTTTGCTCGCGCGCTGCGACACACACCTCTAAATCTGACTCCATCCCTGCGCATGATGGAGTTGGTACATCGTGGACTGGATGCTTACCACATTAAACAGCCAGACAGTGTTCAAACCATCCTCCAGTGCTGCACAAAAAAAGAGATAGGAATCGTGATCTGCGAGTGAATAGAGAAACCAGGCCAATTTCCACAGTTTGCATGAAGGGAAAATCTCCCACTGACTTAATTAGGTGCACTGCCTGACTAAAGCCTGCATGATTTGGCCAACATTTCCTATCATTCCAGTGTTATGACAGAAGTCACCAGAACAATTCCAGCTGAGAAGCAGTCATGCTCCACACTTCATTCGGAGAACAAATGGAGGATGACTGCAGAACCTGCGCAGGGATTGACAATAGCTAATGATACTGCATAATCCTGTTGCTCAGCTCCTGTTGAGCTCTCAGATTTAATGACCCTTGTATTTACACAATGACGTGAGACAGAGTAGGTTTTCTGTCAGGTAAACAAAATGAGAGGTTTGCTCACAGCTGCTGTACATTTTGTATAGGAAGTTCTGTTTTGATAAATTCTCTAAAATAGTATTTTATTTCTAAGAGAAACCCTTAATCTTTTATTCTACTTGTTTGGTTTTTTTCTGTCATTGATATCTGATGGCAGAGATTTAGTCTCATTGGTTTCCTATTTCTGTATCATTCTTGTGAGACTGATACCTAATTTTGGTTTCTAGCAATCACTCTCTTTTCTTCTTGAATAGCCTAAATCTTGACAATAACTCCAGTTCACATTACCAGATATTTCAAGAGGAAACGCTCTTGGTTTTTAAAGACTTCTGTGTCCGTAGCTGTCCTCATGACTGAAGAAGACAGAATTATCCTCTTATTTGCTTTTTCTGCCACACCTTCTCTTTTGTAATTTTTATTTCTGAAATACATCTTCCTTTTCACATTTTTTGCTGTTTTTAAAAGGCCTTATTAAATTCCCTTCTATAGCACAAGATAACAAAAGTACTACAGTCAAATAGATATTCCCAGGAGATGGACTCTGATTGTTTCTTCTTTCACCTTTGTAGCATCCTTTTCTGGGAATTAGAAAATCCCTCAAACCCCAAAAAACATGTGGACTTGATAAACATGATGTCAAGGCAATCAGTCTAGTCAGTTTGGGTAAAGGAGTCAGATGATGGGGCTGGTGTTTTCTTTCTTTTTCATTGTCACACACAGTCTGTTTGTTGGTCCCTCTAATTTCCTACATGACGAAACATTGCTTGAGCCATATTTGGAGGATCAGAGAAAGAGACATTTTAGCATATAGCCAAGCAGGGAAAAAATCATGGAACTGAAACTACAGTAGCACTTACTGCCATAATTCTTGGTTATCAATCCTTCAAATCTACTGGCTTTTTTAAATTCCCACAGCCACACCCCACCCTGCTTCTTTGCTCTCACCTCCACTCCATGCTTGGGTGGTGCTGGGTGCCTCTCCCCATGGACGAATCGGCCCAGGGTGCTCCCTCCTTTGCATAGCATCAGCTGATTGGAACTTCCTTGAAACCTCACCTTAAAATCTTCCCCTTTCTCATGATTAAAAGCAGAGTGCAACCATATCCTGGGCTGCATCCAAAGCAGCGTGGCCAGCAGGGCGAGGGAGGGGATTCTGCCCCTCTACTCTGCTCTGCTGAGACCCCACCTGGAGTCCTGCGTCCAGCTCTGGAGCCCTGTCCTGCGTCCAGCCCTGGGCCCCTCAGCACAGGGAAGACAGGGGCCTGTGGGAGCGGGTCCAGAGGAGGCCACAAAAATGATCCGAGGGCTGGAACACCTCTGCTGTGAGGACAGGCTGAGAGAGTTGGGGTTGTTCAGCCTGGAGAAGAGAAGGCTCCAGAGAGACCTTATTGCAGCTTCCCAGTACTTAAAATGGGCTTATAAGACAAACGTTTTGGCAGGGCCTGTAGTGATAGGACAAGGGGTAATGGTTTTAGACTAAAAGAGGGTAGATTTACACTAGACATAAGGAAGATGTTTTTCACAATGAGAGTGGCGAAACACTGGCCCAGGTTGCCCAGAGAGGTGGCAGATGCCCCATCCCTGGCAACATTCCAGGTCGGGTTGGATGGAGCTCTGAGCAACCTGATGTAGTTGAAGATGTCCCTGCTCACTGCAGGGGCCTTGGACTAGATGACATTTAAAGGAGCCTTCCAACTGTTCTATGATTCTATGATTCTATGATTCAAGTAAGCATCCATAAAATCATCCACCACCACATCAGTTAGATTTTTCTGGTTTTGGGGACCTCACTGGACCTTGGCTAGATGTGGGTATCCTAGGCTCAGACTCCAGCCTTTCCAGTCAACCCATAGATTATTGCTTGTTCACCAGTTTTTCTGCCTGAGCATTATCACTGAAGCATATTTTCCAGCCTGTTTTCCTCACACAGTTTAAATCAATTCCACCTAATAAATAGTTGGTGAGGAGTGATATTTGAGATATTTGAAAACGCGAATATAGGTATTTGAGAGAGGCCTGTGGTATAATTTCTGTGCACTTTCTATCAACTTTCCTGCTGTGTATTTCTCCCTTAAATTTCTCTTCACTTTGCAGTCGTTCTCCAAGGACACAAAATAATAACAAATACTGTATTTCCATTTTCATTCAGCTGTTTGGCCATAATTATAACTCTTCGGTAATGTAATACCGATAGCTGTTTCAGGACCCAAAAGAAAATCACAGGACAATGCCATTTTTTTCCCAAACCATGTAGTGGTAGATTATCTCCTATACTCTTTTCCCTGTGGTCCACTTGGAAGATCCAAAGGCAGCAGAGACTTTTTGAAGGTCCTCTTGGCAGGAGGAAAACTTCTGTAGGAGGAAGCAGGGAGAAATCGGCTGGTAAGGCCGACTCCTTTATCTCTTTTCTTAGCCTGGGTGTGTGCTGGAGAAAAGAAAGGAAGTGACATAATTAACTTTGATAATGTCTCTAGTTGGTAGATAGTCCTGGGGGAAAATGACTGAACAGCGTTTGTTAGAACAGCATCGTTCCGAGGCCAAACAGAAAGAAAGAAAGGGTCTGCGAGCAACACTTTCGGCTGAGTCTTTGCTGTACCCAGTGCCAGTGTGACATAAAAAAAAATAAATAATTTGAGAAACATGTTCTTTTAGTCCTGGACTGCTTCAATTCATATGTTGTTTTTCAGTTAAAAATGTTAAACACTTCTATCAGTCTCACTTGTGTATGTGCCTGTGTGGTACTACTATTACAGCACGTTAAATTACCCATGTGCTTGTGTTACCTACTTAATTTTGTGCATATCAAGGTCCTTCTCTGAATGCCTACTTACCACCGTGATTTTCCTGTCAAAATTAGACACGCAACACCTGTGGACCCTGCACATAAAGAGTTGATGCTGTCTGTCGCTGTTGGGAGGACATATGCTCCAGCAACATGAAGAACGTCTAAAAAGAAATCAAGAGAGAAAGGCAAAGTCTGAAAGCTGCTGGAGGACGTTTGGTAACAGCAACTGCTGCGGAGGGACAGGGCAAGGGCGAGGGGAGCGTGGCTGGCAGTGGCTGCTGAGGGCCAGCTGAGGGTGGCAGCACCCCGAGCGGCATCGCCCTGCCGCCTGCCTGACCCTCATCCCCACCGCTGGCAAACAGCTGATGTTTCTCGGGCTACTGCATGCCCTGGGCTTAATTCCAGTGACATGTAACCAAAGGAGCTTGTATGCAAGTAGCAAATACGGCTGGGTGTCCAAGAGCTGAGGTTCTCTCTAGAGTCTCATCAGAGAGGCCACTCAGTGGGAGCTGCAGTGATGCCCTTGTCAGGGCAGCGTAGAGAAGGTCTAAGTGTTTCGGTGTCACTGTGGAACAGAGTCTTAGTACCTGTATAAGGCATTAAAAGAGCATAGCAAAAGAACATGCTTTCTTATGGAAGGCCTCTGTGGCACAAATTAAAGCAGATAAGACAGATACTATAGAATTATATTTTGTAGAGACCTAAACTATAAACCCTTCCTGGTCACAGATGAGAAGAACAAAAATCTCCATTAAAAAATACAGAACAACTGAAGTCACCAAAAGACAGTTAATAATGACCTATAAAATGCATGTAATCTTCCAGTCAAGAACATAAAATTTATTTAAAATATTTAACAAAGGAATACTACTAGAGGCAAGAGTCTCTTTTACAAGGGTGTCCTGGCAAGAAGGGCGGCATAACAGTCAATTATTACAAACAAAATCCAGGTTTCTTAATTAAAATACAAAATACTGGCTCTGCTGTGTAGCCTGTAATAAGTTATGTCTTGAGAAGACTGTAATTATGCTGGCGCCTGGTAATGCCGCCATAGTTAAGTCTGTCACCATTTCCATTATAAACCCCATTTTTAAGCAATTTATAATGTAGCCATAAAAAAAAAAAATATATTGAAACTTGGCAAAGAAATTCTTAGACCAAAAAGTTGTTTGGGTTTTTTTGTTGCCCTTTTTTTTTTTTTTTTTTATATACAAATAATCTGTTTGGTCATCTTTATGCTTTTTAGGAGAGCATTAAGTAAGCCAGAAGTTTTATGGTTTTGAAGCTTTCTGGCTATCCTGTAGTATAAACATATTTTCTTTTTTCATTTGCATCAAAAGGATCCTTCATTGCTTGGAAGCAGAGAATTTAAGTTCTTCAAAGGTCCATAAATACAGGAAAACAAACTTCATGATTCTTTACAGCAATAGCAAAGAGTGATTAAGTTTAAAATACAATGAAGAAATGAGAACAAATAGAAATTAGTTAACCTTGGGCTTCAGAATAAAGCATTGCAAAATGTCTCTGCCATGAGAATGACCTTGGCTGTCCAGTCCCCTTCTCATGCCAGAGGAAGATGTGGCCGGAGCCGAAGGCAACAGCATCTCAAAGGTCTTGGGTGGACAAGGCTGAGGCCAAATCTTTCCCCACAGACCATTGCATGTGCTGCTTCTAGCGATGTTCACAGGAGGATAAGGAAAATATCTGTCTGAAAGTCATAGAGAATTCTCATGGCATTGTCCCAGTGCACATTTTATCACCACAGTGTGATAAAGAGGAGAAAATGAGCACAGAAAATATTTGGCATCTGTGCTGAGAAATCGCCATGAGAAGGTACAGCTCTGTGCTTGGGCTATGCAGAAGTAAGCTGTACCTGTTGAGCACCGTTGATATAACGACTGAGTAAACTATAGAAATTCCCCATGTATCATCTAATCGAAGCTATGAATGAACAAAATCCAGTTTATTTTTATGATCTAATGCTGAGCTTTTAGAAAGGCAGATACATTTTTTGATGAGTAGCACTGAACAACAAATAGTAAAACCTATGAAAATATCATTGTGAATCCTCTTCCCAAAGGAAAGGACTGCTCTGCAGTCCCAGTCTGCATCTGTAACTGTCTTATAATTTACATGGCTTAACTAGAATTCCTCCAGGAAATACCATTTGTTCCAAATTAAAGGTCTGAATGCTAGAGAAGGAGCACTGAAGGTACTAAAGCTAAAAAAGCAGAAATGAAGGACTGCTCGTGTGCCTCTACCATGTTTAGATTACAGTGCAGTTTTGGATGCAGAGGTTGCAATGTAAATCACGGTCCTCTTGCCTAAGCCTAATTCATGAGGGACAGGGATTACTCTATTTAACATCATGTAGATCCTGTTTTCAGACCTCTGGCTACATAAAGGAAAGTTTAGCAGCTAAAGTGATCTTTCAACTTCAATGTACAGACTTTAGCACAAAGTAGGCATATAACTTCTCCAATATTTCAGTCTTTCTCAACCACTGTAACAAAAGTCGAAGGGAAACAAATGGGTTTTCTAGGCCAGCAACACAAACTGCCTTTTCACTTTAGCCCTTTGCTTTGCCAGCTTAACAAATTCTGGCATGAACAAACTGTTGTAGTAAATTTTGGCAACGATTACCCACTGTTGATTAAATAAATTTCATCAGCTATGGCTGATTGTAATTATTTTGCAAGATAAAGGCATTACATTCTAGAAGGGAGTATGGTCTAATGAGAGAAATTCAGGAAACCAGTATTTTCTTTTAAAGACTTTTCTTGATTTATGTTATGGCCATTGCCACCACACTGCTACTGCATGTTGGCTAATTAAATACACCCATCCCTGGAGAGTTTAAATGGTTTCTGTGATGTGTTCACACACTTGTCTGTCCCAATGCAGCTTGGTTTCTACCTTGTTCTGGTTTCTTATGATGACAATTTAGTACAAGCACACAGGGTACAAGTAATGTCCTTTCTGACTGAGCTACTATGGAGACAGTGCCAGCAGAATACCATTTGCTAATATTACTGGACAATTCACAAAATCCCTGGTATTGTTCTGCTGATTCTTAGCCAACTCTGATGACGTCTGTTTTTCTGAAAATGCTGTTGTGGTGAAGACCTTACAGCATTCTGTAGTTGGGTTGCTGCCAGTTCCTCGGGCTTCCTCCCTGATGGATCACCACGCCTGAAAATGTCCATGTAGAAAGATCAATCAGGACGCACCAAAGATTTTAGGGTGCGCGTAGTCTAGCAATGTTCCCAAGCTCATCTTTTTCTTTTGCAATCCTCCTCCAACAGCACGAGATGACTGGTCTCCCAAGGACCGAGTGATTCATGGTAGTGCTCACTTAATTGAAAGTACTGGAGCAGCAGCTCCTCTTTATTGCCTGAGAGGCCAGCTGATCTCTTAGAAAAGGGGAAACATTGCTAAACAAAGGAAGTAATTTTAAAAGAAGAAAATAACATCTGTCTACAGATATGTGGGGAGGGAAAGAAGAAATGTGAAAATGGAGATGATGCGGGAAAAAGGTTTAAAGTTTAAAAAGCTGAAAAATAGAGACCATCCAAATGGTAGACCAAGCGTAGAGAGACATAACGGGAGGAAGTATTGGAAAAAGAGGGACAGTGCATATAAAACAAAGCACAGGAAAAAGGTGTAAAACCCCCAGAACGAATTTACAGATTGAGAGACTGCTGCATCGTCCAATTGCCAGTAGAGGTGCTAAAGCCACGGCTATAGAATTTAGTAGCAAAATGCTCAAGGGAAGAAATAAATCCTATATTTAGATAGGTAGAGTATTTCACGACATGAACAATAGTGCAATGCAACTACCTAGAAGGCATCCATTTAGGAATGAATTTCTATACGTATCTGTAGTTGAAAACAGAAAGACAGCCAGCAAGAGGCAGAAGGGGTTCCCTGAAAAAGCGCTGGGGCCAGCCCGGGAACGCCACGAAATGCTTATGGCCGTGCTGCAGCCAGAGAACAATGAGACTAGCAGGTACCAGTCTGCAGCTGGGGCACAATAAAACCCTTCTACAAGCTGAGCCAAGAATAATCTTCTTTAAAAGTGCTATGCTGTGCGACTTACAAATGTTGCTCTTGTCCAAGTGTTTTGTATTTTCCTCAGTGCAGTTCCTTTATTTCCTTTTTTTTAAAAAAAAACCTAATTAGAGGCTTTTTGTAAACCGAAGGGGATTTCTGGGAGCTCTTTGGGTTTGTAAATTATGTAAATGACAGAACTCTGATGTTGGATCATATTAATTATATATTTTCTGGTTCACGTATTCTGAAGAATATGTGTGAAACAAGTTTTTCTTTTTTTTCCAGTCCGTGAACATAGTAAGTTAAAAAAAAGCCTTCAGGCTCATTACAAAAACTATTTGTCTCCCTTTTCTTAATGTTAAAGAAGAGTATATTTTTAATGTATTCTGTGCTGATAGCTTTACAACATTGTGCATATACTATGAATAGAACAAACTTCACAGATGATTATACTTAAAGCTGGAGGTCTTTCTGTAAATTTTAAACAAAGTGTTCTATTAAATGCCATCTATAAAATGCTTAATGACTTACCTCCTAGGCTGATTTGTGATTTTGCCTGAGCTTTTGAGATCCTGAATAAAAAACTCTTTTCGTACAGGAACCTGACTGGTAACTGAATAAATCACACTATAATCCAAGTATTGAACACTTTTACATAGCAAGTATTATTTTGCAATGCATTCCTGTGCCTGCAGCATGAAATAGAAGTACTCTCTCTATATAATGCTTAATGGTCACCAGAAATACATGTAAAGAGTATAGATGTGGGATAAAACTCCAGTGGTTATCCTAAAATTCCCCTGTGGTTGAGGAGCACAGCTATCTTTGTGATTCAGGACAGCTGTCTTTCTGTCCTGACATGAAGTCAAGTAATAACATTGAACAAATTTTCTCTTCCAAAAATACTACTGTTTCTGCATCTGAAATGATTCTTGTCTATCAATTAACAAACGCTGTAAGATTATCCAGAATAAAAGAGGTTTATATAGATATGCAACATTTACAAATACCACAAATATCATACTCAATTTATGTCTCAGCTGACGATCTCTGCAGCTAATTCTACCATTTTTCACAGTGTCCATTACAAATGGAATTCCCTTTGCATTAGGAGATGTATCTTTCACTGATACAGAAAAACGCATTTATGTTTTTTTAATAAGTTTGCAGGGTAAGAATGCAACTTTCATACAACATCCAACTCAATAAAATGAAATAAAAAAAAGCCTAAGTGAAAGACGTCATACGTGTTTTGTTGATTTGACATTCGGAACATATGAACGTGTGCATACTTATGTGCAAAGGCACATAGGTACACCTCATGCAGTCCATACCATTGTAAATCCAACTTAGACACAGGTAGCACTGATATGCTAAGCCTAACTATGGTGTCTGCGTAATGTTTCTGTCCCAGGAAGAGTCCAGAAGACCTGCTTTCTTTTTCTGGGGGAATCTGTAATTTTAACCTCAAATCCCTCCTTTCCTGCTTTCATGAAATCTTTTCATAAAAGTCTTTCCCCACGTACCTTTTGCAGCAATAGCCCTGCAGAGAGATAGATAGCAAGGACCAGGCTTACACACTTTTAATGCTGGATCATCTGTTTATGCATACTACTGATCTGAATGCCAAATTTAGCTGGTCATTAGGGGGGAAAGAGCAGCAGAATCATTCAGCGTGCATGCACAGGTTTCAGATTTAGACTGCAAATATCATTTTAGGCTATTTTGTCAGACAGCCACAGGGAAATACTGCTGTGGGAAATCACACTCAGTTGATGTGATATTGAGACCCCAGAGGGATTCTGCATTCAGTAGCCATCCACTGATTTTCTATATTTTTGAGTAGTGGTCATTTCCCATAAAAACAATTGCACCCTGAATGATTGCAGTGACCTGCTGGGTGTAAATATATGGTTATAAATTTTTTCACCGGCGCAGTGTTATGGTCCATTGGAATACGAGATTGGCGAGAGCTGGATTCCCGGGTTTCATTACTTCCCTTTTGATATTTGCTCTAACTTTGTTTAGGTTAGTAGGACCGTAACAAGCTCTGAATCCACTCATCATGTACATATACGCCACATTGTTTAGGAAATTCATGCAACTGCTCCCTGCCTCGCACTGCCAGCGCGGTGCCCGGCTGCTCCCCTGCCTCTGAGACCCTGCTCTCCTGTGCTCCGCTGCTTACAGCCACCTCTGTCACATACCTGTCCCTAACGAGAGCTCGCTCCTGGAGTAATTTTAGTTTTCCTTTTTTTTTTTAAGGACTGGATAAGGGCTGGTCAGGTGATTTTTTAATGTTGCTTCCAGGTTGAGCATCTGGGGAAGAAAGGAGCTCTTATCTGCCTGTAGGTTTTATATTTCAAAATTTCAGTTTTAGACGCAGGGTAAAACTGGAATCTCTGGGGCATCGTGTTCAAACCCCTGGTTTTGATTTTGGGTCAATACTTTACGCTGACCTCAACTGTTGTTTACATTTGAGTGCATCTAAAAATGGCGTGAACATGGCATTTCTTTTAAGTTTCAATATTATGCAAACAGCTCAGAATATTTTTTTGTTGTAAAACTTGAAATCTAGATCTAAGGTGACTTTGAAACTGAACCCTAACCTAATCTACATCCAGATACCTGTGCCAATCTATTTTCATATATTATCAAGTAAAATGTCTTGACATGCTTAAATTGTATGTGGTATTTTTTCTTTAGAAGTAAATTGATTTATATTGGAAATATGAAATGGGACTTATCAGCTATTTCAGATCCCTTTCATTTCTTTAGCAAAGGTTTTCATTTTTAGAGCTGGCTGTATCTCCTATGTATGAGATATCCATGTTAACAATGGTTGTTTATGGGACACAGGTTAATCATAAAATGACATTGTGCTTATACTAATAAAAAATACTTTTATTTTTATTTTCATGTTCTAGTCAAGCACATTTGGTGCCTCAGTGTAGGGTAGGTTAATGTAAAATAACTCCTTTGTATTTGTGTTACATGTTTGGTTGTGGCTCTTGAAAATAACAGGAGCTGTTTTCATCAAATATATGATTACTAGTTTATATGTTTTCTTACTCAGTTTCTGTCTGGAAAAATGTTCACAACATAAAAGCATTCTCAAACTTGAGGATATTTTTGGCTTTTTAAGTGGGAAAAGACTCCAGACACTCTAGTGGGATAATACAGGAACTTTCTATTGCTGGACATACTGATAGGCTGAAGACTTAAATCCTCTGAGCAATCAGTCCACTGGTTTTTATGAATGCTTAGGGAAAAAAAGGAAATATATTGCTGGAAAAGAGAAATAAACCGTGTTGCACAATACATGATGGCCAAATTCAAAAAAAGACGTCTGTATGGTAAAGTCTTATTTATCATTACAACTGTCTGAGAGGGACAAGCAAAAGCAAAGCAAAACCAGGAAATAATATTTTTCTTATAACAAATGGATTTTGAAGGACAATCTCAATGAGGAAAGAAAGCATATTCGGATTTTGACTGCTCTTCTGCTGGGAACAGGACTTTTGCTAAATAGCTTCATAATTAATTTTAGTGTTAATTCAGCAGGTCTAGTATGGGATAAATCCTTCCTTGGTAGAAGCATTTTCTATGACGTGTACTGATTTATGAGAAAGAATCAGCTGTATTTTAATGATAGCTGGACTAGACTGTAAATATAGACTAGGACTCACAATATATGAGAAAAGCTCATTTGTGCTTAATATACTAGATAAATTGTTCCTGGCTTCTTAGGGTGTGACTATACTTGCTGTCACACTCCCAAGTTTACTCAAGAACTCTGTGATTTGCTGAGTAGGTGCTAGTCATGTAAGGGAAAACCCGACAGGATGTATTTTATATACCTTTTTTTCCTTACTGTCATGTATTAACCTTTTTTATCCTTTTTTTTTTCCCCTTCATCAAAGGAAAGTCTCCTCAAGACTGAAGGAAAATTATAGGAGTGGGAAAAATGACCACCAATAATCTGAGCAATATGAAATCTAACACTGCGATTTTGTTTTAGTGAGAGTAAAACACCAGTTGCTGGCTGTCAAAAAATTCTAAGCTGAACCTTAACTTCATAGGCAGCAGCTTTAAAGTCTATTTAACACTCCTTATTTCTTCAGTTAAGCTGTGTATTTCTCCAGTTAATAGTAGGCTGTGGGATTAAATCTTAGCTTTTGATATTTACTGGGAAATGTAGTATAACGATTTATGAGTCAAAATGTACTTTGAATAAATTATCATTGCAAATTACAGTTTATGAAAGTTGTGACTATAGCCATAATTACACCATTGGCTCTGCACAACTTGAAATCTTGCTTGCTGAATAAATTTGTTTTCATTCAGATTGCATTCCCGACATTTTTAGAAAAGAGTGAAACAAGCCTCACCAACAAAATTTCCTACAGAGTTTATTAAAAAGGTCACCTTTTTTTGCTAAACTTACCCAAAATATAAACATTTCTTGAATTAATGAGTTGCTATTTTAGTCTGTTATGAGAGTTCCCTATTCAAGTTTACTAAACTATAGACTCATAGGGAGACTCACAAGAGCTTCCACATTACGCCATGCCTTTAGCTATCTATATATCCTAAAATTGTTAAAGTTAAAATTGATTCTGCAAGCTGTTAGGAGAAAAACATCTGATAGCCAAAATTAGGTATATTACTGTAAATTGGAGGGGGGGGAGAGGTTTAGAGCTCTGTCTGGCAAGAGAAGGGTTAAGGACTTTTTTGCTATACCCGTTTCAAATTACAATGAGAAGCCTCTTCTTTCCCAGCAGGGTTGTGCTTACATTAGTCTTTAGATCTCTCTTGAAGAGAGCTGTTATATTTGTGCCTGCTAGAGTTGGAAATAACAGTTCAGAAGCTGAAAAGGGTTGAATGGATTTACAGAAGGTTTTTTTTTGCGAGTAAATTCATGGCAACACATTAATTTGATTAGTACATGCTTTAGAATTACTTTACACTCCAGCGATTCAAAAGATGTTAAAGTTATCACCAGGCTGCTGGACAAATATGTGTTACACCACCAAGGTACAGATCAAGACAAATCTGTGACTCAGGATTTTATCTTGGGAAGAGCGCAAGGTGCACGAAGAACTCAGAATAACAAGGGAAGATAACTCTGGGAACTACAATGTGTCAGAAGAACAGCTCTTGCTAATACAGCTCCCCACCAAAGACCTGGTTATCTAAGGTTTATATAGGAATGCCTAGGTCAGCTGACAAAATACTGGTCTTCTGCTCCATAAATGCAGAAAAAACGATAACAACAGTGGAAAATTGGAAGTCTGAATTTCAGCTTTCTTAGAAATAACTGCAACCTGACACATTCCATAATATTTAAACTGGGTGGGGGGAGAGAAATCACCAAAGATGTTACGTTTAGAGATGACATTGACATGAAGAATAGGTAAATTTTGTTTTTCAGCCACTGGGAAAGCAGACCTCATAGGAACTCAGAACAAGTAGGAGAAAAGATTTTTTTGTTGTTGTTGTTTTTTTTTTTCCTTGTTCTTTTTCTTTTCAAAGATGAACCTAACTGCGCTCAAAGCTTTCGTGGGCTTGCTCTGGAATTGCTGGGTTCTGGTGGGTCACGCACAGGGAGGTTTAGGAGACAATCATGTCCATTCAAGTTTTATTTACAGGAGGCTGCGGAACCATGAGAGAAGGGAGATTCAGAGAGAGATTCTCTCTATCCTGGGTTTACCTCACAGACCCAGACCATTTTCACCAGGAAAGCAGGCTTCTTCTGCACCCCTCTTCATGCTGGACCTGTATAATGCCATGACAAATGAAGAGGATACTGAGGAGCTGGAGTATTCACTAAAGGGATCAATGGCAGGGGAGAGCAGAGGGATACGGAAAGGATACCCTGCCTCTCCAAACGGATATTCGCGGAGAATACAATTATCTCGCATGACCCCCCTGACCACACAGAATCCTCCCTTAGCCAGCCTGCACGACACCAACTTTCTGAATGATGCTGACATGGTCATGAGCTTTGTCAATTTAGGTATGTGGAAAAATTTTTTGTTTCTGCTCTCTTTGACAAACTGTTAGCCTGATCTTGTGAAGGGCAAGCCTCTCGGACGGACGGTAACCTGTTCTAAAACAGCAGGATTGGGCCCGGGCTGCTGTGCCACTGGTAAAAGAAAAGTCATACTTGATGGTAAAGTAGCTACGTTGTAGGTGGCCATGGAAAAAGATTTTTCTCACTGTTTATATAAAGTCAGTTTCTATAACTCCCCTCTGCTGGCTTCTGTTTTCTTTCTTTCATTGATGTAATGAAAATTCTAGCCTTAGGCCAACTAACTCCTTCTTTTTTTTGAATCTCAAAAAATCAAACACTTATGCCTATTGCTCGGTTATTTCCCTCGCTGTTTTGCTTAAAGCTCAGACGTGAACAAACAACAGTTGTTAATATTTTAAAGCCTAGAACGTTATGAAAAGGGAAAAGTTAAGCCATTTCTGAAAAAAAAAAAAAAAGAAAAAAGAAAGATTTCTCACGTTATTTGGGTTTTTTTTTCCTGTTGTAAGAGTCAGAGTTTTATTATATTTTCAGCTGGATGGCTGGATTTTAAATAATCTGTTGCTGTTTCTTTGTTATTTCTATTTAATAACCACAGACTGTGTTTTATTATACTGCCATGGGTGCTCAGAGTCTGCAATGGTTCTTATTTTCTGTGTCATAAATGAATTAAATAACAAGTAGAGTATTAAACACCAGAAACATGCAAGCAAAGAATGCTTTTGAAAATGATAGCAATTCAGACACAAAAACTGATAAAACTAAGTTATATTGGTTTCTGAGTATAATAAACATACTTACCAGTTATTTTTTGGTAAAAAAAGCAGTTACAGATTTCTTTAATAGAAGGCAACTTAAATCTCATTAAGAAAGTTACAAAGAATTCATGAAACGTATTTACTATTTTTATAAGTGTTTCAAAAGCTGCAGAACTCATAAAGTCAGCTAAAAACACCGCTCCTCGTTTGATCTGAATAGCAAGAGATTTAATCGAAAACCTGAAGTTTCTCAATAAGTTGGTACAAAATCTGATGAACTCTTTCTTTCCAGGATAATCTTTTCCACAGAAATTTTTTAAACAATGGCTCATGTTCCAATATACCTTCAGATTATCACACACATTCTGTACCTTTTAGGTCTACCAGTCCTTTAATATTTGCTGCAAGATTAAAAATATTTCCAAACACTAAAATCCTTAACAACTCAGATTTCTAGGAAAATTACACCCTAGAGTTTAGTTGTCGTAATAATAAAATTAATTTTCATTAATTATTTGGCAGATAAGGAGGTGTTCAATTCTGAGGTCTTTTTCCTTAAGAGTAACATATGTCCACAACTCTAAACATATTTGCTTGTTGCTCTTGCTCCTGAAATAGCAGACTAGAAAAAAATGACATCTCTGTTTTCTGAAAACATGTTCCTCATCCTTAAGAAAGAGTTACATATTATCCTGTATTTCTTTTAAGTTATCATCGTATGCCTTGATTTACCCAGAATATCTGGAGTCAGCTGAATTTAAAATGGCAATATTATAAGGAAAATAGGAAATGCTCTGATCTCCTAAGCATTAGTCAAGGCCCTGATCCTGCAAAAATTTTCCTCATGTGTCCTGAGAAATACCCTCAGTAAATATGTCACAGGCCATTTAATCAGTGGCCCTGAGGACTATTTACACACGACCCAGCCTTTGATTTCATGAAACGTTTTTGATTGCAAGAGGACTTCTTGCAGTGCATGAGTAGAAACCTTTGAAGGCTCAGTGTCATACATGTCCTAGCCTGATCCTGCGGCGCTTCCCCAGACAAAAACCCTCTCTGGAAGAACGCAAGTTTCCACTGAGCGTCTTTCCTTGACTGGGAAGTTTCTAATATTTGTCTCATTTTGCTGAGAAGCCAGTGTTGCCTTAAGAAAGTCATTTTGAGAAGCTAAAGTGCATCTTACATTACTAAGCTGTGAAAACTGGGGGTGAGGTGCTTTATTTTTGTAGTGATTATGATTAATAGACACCATTAACTTATTAAAAAATACTGTGTAAATACCAGGTTCTGTCTGGCCTCTGTAAAATTAAAATATGCCTCATGCCTAAGTGAGTTTAAATCCTAATTCATGTTAAATGCCCTTCCATACATGTTGGATACTGTGGTTTATCACACATTCCACCACATAACATGCATAAGAAATATTGACGACCAATATAGATTAACTTCAACATTTTTATTAAACAATCCTATGTTTCAGTATAATTAACATAAAAATGAAATAAATCATGGAAACAGGTAAATGTTTTATATGATTTATGCGGTATGAGATTGTGACAGATGAGGGCACGCTCTTTTAATGTACTATGGGGAAAAATATGCAGTGATAAGTGAATGCTAACACTGGACCTTAAAATCAATAAATGCTGATGCAGCACAGTAATAACTCAACTGGTTTTAGATCTGAAGCCTCAGTCAACTTGCATCAAATTAATCTGCTCTGGAAATAGTATTCACCGTGTTCATACTTGCACACCATTAATTACATAAGGTGTAATTATAAAGCTTTATTAATCATCATGATATTTTTAAACTGAAACTTCTGTATATAGTTGTAACCAGTTATAATAATTTAAGACGTATATATTAAAACAAGAAATATGTAACTGAGAAGTTGGATAGGAATTATTAAGCATAAGATTGAAAAGGCTGAATAAGATGAAAAAGTAAAGTAAAAAATAGACTAGGACAAATAATTTTAAATAAAAAATAAAAATTGAAATAAAAGAAATGAAATAAAAGTTGAAACATAAACTAATTTTGATAAAAGTCAACCTGTCAGAGTTATAAATACCTCACTTTCAATGACAAATTTAAAAAATAATCATCAAGGGAACTGCAATTATTATTCTGTCAAGCACCCAGAGAGAAAAACAAGACTGCATTTACTTCTCCTGAAGTTAAAATTGTAAACACCTGCTCTTTATATGGGAATTTTTACCAGAAATTCCGTCTCTTTCTTTCCTGAAAAATACAATAAGAGAGAGCCTATATCTTGTCCTGTATTTTGTATAAGACTGTGTGCGTTGGCAGCTCTCCATAAATATTGATGAGCGTAACAGAAGAGTTAACTGGGGTTGGTCCAGCAGTCAAAGAATAAATCCTCCACTAAATACACCAGGGTTTTCAAAGATCTGATTATATCACCTACAAGTTCAGGACTTTGTTTTCCTCACTGGGTGTTTTTTTTATCCTGTTGTTATATTTTATTATATTGTTGCAAAGCTCTGACTGTTTAGAGTTCTGGCATTTTCTTTTTGGCCAGTCTCCCAAAATGACATATATAGGATACCCTGTTCCTCAGAGAACAGACAAATAATACTCATGTAGTCCTACTCACTTTTCTGCTCACTCAAAATTTAGTTAGGGAAGGACTGTGTTAAGATAAATGTTAGTGTTCCCACTCTTCACCTCTCACCAAAAGAGCGGGATTGAATAAAAAAATATGTACATGACTGAGGCTTGGAGAAACAGCAGCACTTTTATAAACTACGTTTAAACATTCCAAGGACTGAATTTTCCATTAGCATCAAAGTGATCATTAAATCCACTGTACTTAGATGTTCCTTCTCATGCAATTCAAATGGTCTGTATTTTTATTTGTTTACAACACATCTGTATATTTTTCTCTGAACAGATTGCTGCATTCACTAAGCAACTCTGTTTTTACGTATTTTCCTATGAATTGATACGAACTTTCTATAAGATAGAGGATAAATATCTACAAGTTTTGTGGTTTTCTGTTATGTTTTCTTTCTTTGCATATAAAATTAATCTCAAAATCTCAAATATGAAGATCACTATAAAATTGGTGTCCTTGACCTAAACGTTAATTTAAGGAAGGATGCAACTTTATGGAGATTTTTAAAGTAACCGGTATAGCCCAGAAAGACACCTTTTCTTCTTCACACACAATGTGATTCCACAATCTTAATTATCATAATCTTCAAACCACATGTGCTGTGATCAGTTCTTAAATCAGATGCTGAAATCAAAGGAAATTTTTCCTGCTTGAGGCACAGAGGACTGTTCATATTTCTCCAGCTTCTCTACCCCAAGTTTGTACACTGTCTTGAAGAGTATGTTCTTTAAAACCTGAATCACTAAGCAAATACATAAATTCACAAGATTTACAGCCCATTGTGTTCATTGGAGAATGCTAACATGGCAGAGAACAACTTTCATACAACTACTTTGAGAAACCTACAGTACATCAATCCACAGCGAATACCTGTATAAATGTATTTTTGTTACACACGGAAAAGAAAAGATTCCTAACTGCAATGAGACCTTGAGTGTATATAGTAGCTAGTTTCTTAAATTAAACTAATTCAGTTTCTACAACCTTCCACTCACAGCTAACATATCATCAGCGAGGGATATGGAGTGCTAAGCTATAAAATGCCAGGAGCTGTGGAAGGGCAGCTGGGTTTGAAGGATACACGCAAAAAGGCCTCAGGATCATTAACTTCTCTCCTCAAAGCTTAGGAATAAGCACGCTTTCTTTCTTTCTTTTCCACTGGATTTCAGATGTTGCTGTCTTAATTTTAACCTTAAGTGAATTTCCTTGGCTGTGGTACAGTTTTAGTCCGTAAAATATAGGCTTCTAATGAAAATATTGACACAGCCTTACTGAAGTGACGGAAATAGTGCTATTATCTTGCCTTGGACAGAGGGATGCTATTTCAGAGATAAAACTTGTTAAATAACAAACGGAAGCCATGTCTTTAATTGTGGAATTGGGTCAATACTAAGAAAAAATGAGAAAATACTTGTTTTTTTCAATGGCAACCCGTAGTCAATAAGATGGCATTTTTCACTCTTTTACGTAAAATTAAAAACAAATTAGATCGAGTGGGTGTCATTTAATCTTCACACAAAATAGACCTCACTTGGCATATCGAAATCCTAAGATTTTTTTCACTTAACAGAATTTATGTCACCCAATCAGTGAGCTGAATTAATTTATTGTGACCTGGATATGCAATCAGGCATTAAAAATAAATATAATAATGAAATATTTTTCTATGGCCAAATTAAATATTAAGACAGTTCTTTGCAAAATAGGTTGGTTTATTTCTAGCACAAAAAGCATTTACCTACAGGATGACATTCCCTAAAAATGCTCACCCAATCCTTACAATTCATTAGAGAGTTTTAATCAATATTTGTGCAATGAGAGAGCAGGTTGTTTGGGATGTTTTTTGACGGAGTTTGGGATTGGTTTTGATTTTGAGCATGAAACATTCTCCATATTCCTTTGTGGAATTAGTCTACATTTGTTGTTTTATATTGAAATATTTTATATTTCCTTTGAAATCTCTCATGTTACATGAACCTTATGAACTATACAGATCTACCTCAAAATAGGTTTGTGTGTGATCCATAAATATCATCTAACAAAATAATGTTTTTATAACTGTCAATTAATTTTTTTGCCAAAGTTAACACTTTAAATCCAAGTAAATTATTGTACCCACCCAGCCAAAAAAATGTCAAGCTCTCCATTAACGGGTATAAAACTGTCTGACTTTCCTTGCCGACAGATTTGAAAGAAATTGCAGATAACTGAAGAGAAACTGATTTAGCAGATGGTTAGACGTGCATGGTGAAAAGCTACATATATGTATGGATATATAAAAATATGTATTATTATTAATATTTTTCCCGTTGGGAACAACGGCTGACCCAGTTCCGCTTCTTCTTTAGAAAGTGCTCCTTTCCAGACTAAACACAGACTTTGGGTGGGGTTGTGGGGATTGTATGTATTGTACAGTACATATTTTCCCAGGAAAACACAATCTTGGAGTGACTCTGGCTAGCCATGAAAGAGGGAGGCTTGCCGAGACGCCTCTGTGTGGAGGGGATTAGGGGAAGAATCCGCCTGCCACGGAGTGGATGGAGAGCTTCTTGGTTCTCTTCCTAAACCCCCCGTTGTTTGCTTAGATAACAGGACAACTTCGGCACATGCACGATCTCCCACACTTACTGCTCCTGTTATTATTTTCTCTGAATGTTAAATTATGCAAAGAATTTTACCATGGCTACCTGCCTACTTACTGCCTGAGTTATGGAGGTAATTACGACATGGGCAGTTCCTTTTTCTTCTCAGCCATGGTGGTTCCTCTCAGCTTGCTTTCATAGGCCCACAAACTAATAGAGTTTTGCGAAAAATTGATTGATTACGGTCTGATCATTCTAGGTGTCGTCTGGTGTTTCCACATAGCTGAGAATGAACAGTTTATGAAGTGCCAATTGCAGCCTCCAGCTAAAGAAAGGCTCCCCAGGGCTTCGGGAGAGTTTTTCTTTGGCCGCTACCAGACTTTATAATTATTTCCCACACTTTTCCCCATCCTCTCCTACTTGTCCTTTCCCTTGTCTCTAACCCCCGCCGTCTAGGCAGGGTCACTGAACTTTAATTTTATGTCAGTGGCATTTGGCTGCAGAAGGGATTAAAGGCCAAGAAGTGGTGAGACTAGGCAACAGCGCGGGAGATGGGGAGAGAAAGAATGAGAACAGGCATGAGAGAAAAATGGCAAAGCACAGGCCAAGCTTTACAGGGAGGACAGCCCTCTTCTCAGTAGGCAACGGCCAATGTGCAGGGCAGACACAGACCTGCTGGGCATGGGAAAGGTTCCCAGCAGAGAAACAGCCTCTGCAGGAACTGGTATTACTGGGAGAGTTAGTTCTGCTCCTCTGGGTCGCACATGGAGTGTGATGTTGTAGCACTGAGAGCGTTTCCCATGCCAATAGAGTTACAGAAGCGGAGGGGAGCTCATCATGGTAGAGAGCCGAAGGTGCATGCAGGCAGAGAAAGAGCAAAGAACACGATGAAGATAGATAATGTGCAAATGAAAGAGAAAGTTAGTCCAGGCACGGGTTTCTTTTGCTAGCGAGCCTTGCAGGTGAAGGGAACAGTTTTCTTCTCAATCCCTCGTGGCAGAGCAACTACCTCAACCTCACCAGCCGTTTGGCTCCCTGGGCAAAACTTTTTGTCCTTGCAAAATAAAACACAGCACACCCCCCCCCCCCCCCGCCCCGCTTCAGTATGTGTGTGCAGGGAGTACACAGACGGGCTACTAACATTTGCAGCCATAAATAACGTAGAAGCTAGCTTTTAAAAACCGCAGGTTAAAGGATGAGGGCTGCCATGACGCACACAGAGAGGTTGAGATCAGAGGAGCAGCTAAAAGGGGTCGGGAGAAACAATGAATCCCCTTGTTCTGAGTCATATTTATGAGTGCTTCATTGCACCTAAAGTTCATATTTTATTGGCTAGGCCATGGGGTTTCCCCATTTGCTCATCTCTTAAAATAACACCCCTGGTTAAAATTTCCTATAAAACACAGAAATGCTACAGCAGGCAGAACTTGTCAACCCTGACAACTACATTATTTAAGTTTGTGGGTGGGGTACACCAAGCAGGAGCTGGTTTGTGCTTTGTACCGAATTATTAATTTGTTTCTATACAAAAAATGACTGTAAAACAAGCAGCAAAGGAGAGATTTTACAGCTCAGCTCTCCACAGAAACTTCCCACTATTATTGAGAGATGCTCCAAAAGATGAATCTAAATGCTTAGCTCCCAACTCTTTTTGAGCTCCAGTGCAATAGATCAAGAACTTGGCTTTATCAACTGTTATTATACAACTCAGTGTATAATGTAATGGCATGTGTGGTACCTTGCCAGAACACGGCTTTACTTTTTTTCCCACTGTAATGCAGGGAAAACTGAGACAACAGTTATTAATACGTCAGAGCCTAGAAAACTAATCAGGACAGCTAATGATGGTACATGATATATATCTATAGCTGACAACCAGTGGCTTTGCGGAAGAAAATTCCACTTGACTCTTTTTGGAGGAAAATAAGGAGGAGATAGGAATTTGAATAGCTGAAATTTTTGTTAGGTTTATCTTTATCTGACTTAGCAATATTGCCAGTTCAGACCCCATGAGAACCTAAGGATCTTTTCCAACCTCAATGATTCTGTGATTCTATCATTTTGCAGACTGTGTCTATCAAATGAAACTATTGTTGTTCTAATTTTCATGTACTTGACTGTTGTCAAATTAGTCAAGCTATATTCATATTATCCGGAAAAGATGTACCCATAACCCAGAGTAATTATTATAAATTAAGAACGATTTGTCTAGGCATATCCATTTAAAACATTCTTTTTTTAAAGGTGAAGGGGAAATACAGGGGTGGTATTCAATCATAAGGTACTGCAAAATAATTTCAAAAAGATGCTATGTTGGACTCTTATGATATAGATAACATCAGTTTTGGAGGTAGAGGTGTTAAATGCTGTCCTGGCAAACCTAGACTACAGAAGAGGAAAGAACAGGGACACGGAATGATTTATGAATCTGATTTTGGAGCAGTGAGTGGATGGCACCTGATGGCACCTGGTACCTGGAGCTGTGGGATTCTAGTCGTATGGTTTGCAAAAATGCTAGCTGAGAAATCCAAAGAGTGGGTGAACAGTAGTGTGGTTGATAAAGCCGTTGGAGCAAGAGAAATCCCAGCATACAACCCTATGACAGCTGTAGTCTTTGTGGTGA